>NC_142935.1:2209410-2349410 GCF_046866305.1 Octopus bimaculoides | reverse complement strand
CCAAAGGTCTCAGTCTCTAGTCATTGCCTCCGTGAAGTTCGAAGATCATGCCTCACCACTTCGTCCCATGTCTTCCTGAGTCTACCTCTACCACAGGTTCCCTCCACAGTTAGAGATCGGCACTTCTTTACACAGTTGTCCTCATCCATATGCATCACATGACCATACCAGCACAGTCATCTCTCTTACACAGTACATCTGATGCCTCTTATGCCCAACTTTTCTCTCAAGATGCTTACACTCTGTCAAACATGCTCACTGACATTGCACATCCAGTGAAGCATATTGGCTTCATTTCTTTTAAGCCTACACATGTCCTTGGCTGTCACAGCCCATGTGCCACTGCCATGTAGCATGGCTGTTTGCACACAGGCATCATACAATCTACCTTTCATTCTGAGAGAGAGGCCCTTTGTTGCCAGCAGAGGTAGCAGCTCTCTGAACTTTGCCCAGCCTAATCTTATTCTGGCAGCTACACTCTCGGAGCATCTACCTCCACTACTAACTTGGTCACCTAAATAATGGAAGCTACCTACTACCTCTAGCTTACTCCCCTGGCAGTTGATGGAGTCTATTTTCAGCACGTTTTCAGCGTTTATTGTATCTGTGCATCTTCCACAAGCAAAAGCTAGTTTCCTTGTTAACCTTCCTCTGATATTGATGCACCTTTTATGAGTCCAAAGCTTACATTGGGTGCACCTATGCCTTTTCTACAGATTGAGCAGAGCCATTTACTTGAGATTTGCAATTTTTCTGCCTTCTTACTCTCTAAGACTTTGGTTTTTGCTAGGTTAACTCCAAGGGCCTTCAATTCTAGACCTTGGAACTTCTTCTCTAGTTCTGATAGGGAGTCAGCTCTAGGAGCAAATTTGTCAATGTAGAGGAGCTCCCAGGGGCAGCCCGTCTTGAATTCCTCTGTTATTGCCTGGAGGACTATGATGAACAAGAGGCGGCTGAGCACCGATTCTTGGTGAACCCCTACTTGTACTCAGAATTCTTTGCTGTACTCATTGCCAACCCTCACCTTACTGGTAGTATCCCTGTACATAGCTTGTACAGCTTTCACCAACCACTTGTTTATTCCTAGTTTCCGTATTGACCACCAGATAAGGGATCAGAGGATCCTGTCAAAAGCTTTCTCCATGTCAACGAAAGCCAAGTACAGAGGTTTATCTTTGTCTAGGAATTTCTCCTGCAGCTGCCTTACCAAAAATATAGCATCAGTGGTGCTTCTCCCTGGCACGAACCCAAACTGCATCTCATCTAAACTGACTCTCTCCCTAACTAGTTGGGCTATGACCCTCTCCGTGACCTTCCTTACCTGATCTAACAACTTGATACCTCTGTAATTATTTGTATCTAAAGCGTCACCTTTACCTTTGTAGCAGTTGACTATGGTGCTGCTACACCAGTCATTGGGTCTTATTCTTTTGAGAACCACCTGATTTACAATACAGGTGACTAGACACATACATATATAGACACACATACATATTGAACACTTCTCTATGACAGTATATTGATAATTAAATATAGCAACTACATATTTCCCAATCCTGTTGCATAATAGCTGGGTTTTTTTGTTTTTGTTTTTTTGGTTTTACTAAAATCTATTTCTACTTGAAGAAATTTTGAACATAGATTATGACATTCAAGCATGAAAATGGCTGCTGTTGGTATCGAAATAACTCCTCAATCAGCTTTCATTTATCTTTAGTTTATATAATAGATAATTGGACAGACAGGTAAGTTTTGGAGTACAGGTAGAACATCCAGGCAGTAGAATGGTAGAGCCATCAAGAAATAGGGCAAAATGTCTAGCAGGATTTAGTTATGGCATTTTACATTCATCATCACCATCATCGTCATGTTTACTTTTCCATGCTTGCATAGGTCAAACGAAGGTATGCTGGGACAGTTTCCTATGGCCAGCTGCCCTTCTTGTTACTGACCCCGACTTGTTTGCCAAGTGGGGCAATCATTTCTCAGTCTGTTAAATAACAAACAGCCCAGACATGCTTACATGGAGAAATGGAACCAAATGATACCTTATGAATGAGACTTTTGTTTACAAAGATCAAGCTACAAATCAAAGCATGTCAAGAAGCCCAGATTATGAAGATGATGATGACAATGATTACGATGATGACAGTTATGATGATGAGGATGATACTGGTGATGACTTCATCAACATAAGGCAGCAATATGATTTATTCTTTAACCTATATCAGTCATTGGCATCAGAATAATGGTAAATATCACACTCTAAGCATTTAGACTGGGCTTTAATATTCGAGACTCACAGCACCAAGACTCTTGAGCTCGGCAGCAATATGATTCATTCTAAGAATGCCATTGTCGAATATCTCACTACAAGATTCTATATAGACGGTACTCAGCCTCACAACCGCAATCCTTAAGCATCATCATCATGACTGCTATGATCGTTTCACATCCATTTTCCATGCTGGCATGGGTTGGACGGCTTGATTGAGGTCTGGAGAGCCAAGAGGCTGCACCAGGCTCCAGTCTGATCTGGCAATGTTTCTACAGCTGGATGCCCTTCCTAACGCCAACCGCTCCGAGAGTGTAGTGGGTGCTTTTTACGTACCACCAACACAGGAGCCAGTCATGTGGGCCTGGCATCGATCACATTCGGATAGTGCTTTTATGTGCCATCTAATGTAAGTAATCTTCAATGAATTACATGTAAACACAGTGTTTATTACTAGAAGACAGTCTGTAGATATAAATCTACAGAATATAGTTACTTTCCATTTTCCATTCTATAGAAAAAGGTTGATAAGTAATTCTGTTCTGAATTTATAGAATGAACCAACAAATTTTAAACCTGGTGTTTGGTGCACTTGCTGAACGTCAGTGCTTTTAGAAGGACATAATTCCAACAGAGATACCAAAAAAAAAAAATATTTTGCAGATGAGAAAATATAAAAGGGAGAAAATGAACTTCTCCGAAAGGATCCTTCACTGCAGTATGCTTGTGCTACATTGCATCAATCAATGAAGCAGAAAAGAAATCTGATGGAACTTGTAATAAATGGTGTTACCAAAGTTTTATCATAACAGACAGACTGAATAGAAAGCAAAAATGGAGATGGAACTATCTTCCTATACAACAGGATAGGAAATATGATTATCAAAAAACATATAATAATAATAATAATAAAGATCATGTAAACATGACAGAAAAAAAAGAGGATCAGGTATAAATAGGAAAAAAAATTACTGATGAAATAGATATAAGTTAATGAGATTCCTAAATTGTGTTTACAAACTGCACTTACGATGGCCACGGTTCACTGCACAAATTTCAAAACAGTGATCAGAAAAAGTTCTTTTCAGATACGGATGACGTTGGAATTGATTGTATATTGTCCAGATGCTGCTTGCTAGTCAGCGTTTGTTTAAGGGTTGGCAGAGTACATTGAAATATAAACAGAGATAATAGGTGCAGGAGTGGCTGTGTGGTAAGAAGTTTGCTTCCCAACTACATGGTTCCAGGTTCAGTCCCACTGCATGGCACCTTGGGCAAGTGTCTTTTATTATAGACTTGAGCCAACCAAAGCCTTGTAAGTGGATTTGGTAGACGGAAAATGAAAGAAGCCCGTCATATATGTGTGTGCATGTGTGTGTGTGTGTGCTGCTTGACAACCGGTGTTGGTGTGTTTATGTCTCTGTAACTTAGCAGTTTGTTGAAAGGGACTGATAAAATAAGTACTAGGCTTTAAAAGAAAAAAATACTGGGGTCAATTCATTTGACTAAAAGTTCTTCAAGGTGGTGCCCCAGCATGGCCACAGTCTAATAACTGAAACAAGTAAAAGATAGAATATAACAGCTCTGAATGACAAATTTTAACCCTTTTGATGCCATCCAGTCTGAGACTGTCCCTGGTTCTATGACAGAAACTTTCTGTTCGAAATCAAAACCACTCAACCAACAAACCAAAATTTCATCTTAATAATGATAAAACTATTTTAATAAATGCTTATTTTTAAAATTAATTGAAACAAAGAATGTGTTTTAAGAGAAATATTGTAACAAAATGGTTGAGATGATCTGAATTAAAAACATCCATCAAAATTTCGCGTAAAATTATGTTCCAAACACCACCTTAACCCTTTCGTTACCAACCCGGCTGAAACCAGCTCTGGCTCTGGTGTACAAATGTCTTGTTTTCTTAAGTTCTGAATTAAAATCTTCCACCAAACCTTAGTCACAATTTATGTTCCTAACACTAGCTAAATGATAACTAAGTTATTTCACTAAATTCTTTGTTATATTTAAAATTAATTGAAAGAAAGACAGAGCATCTCAACAGAAATACAGTAATGAAGGTTAATAATGACAAAGTTATTTGACTAAATTTTTCATTATTTTAAAAATTAACTGAAACAAACACAGTGTCTTTCAACAGAAATTTGGTAAGAAAAGGGCTAACCCTTTTGATATCAATCTGCCTAAGACAGGCCCTTGTTTTTAGCTGTAACTAAAATGACTAAAAATAAAACAAATAATAATAAAAAGGCTATTTCCTTGATCAGTTGGTGTGCAGTGGAGAGCAGTTATATAAAATACTAGTAAGAAAAATCCAGAAGCCGAATAAGGAAATCTATTTTATCAGCAAATGGAAATGGTAAAACGAAGTTCCATTCACAGCCTCAAGCTAACATTATCTCATTTTCTGCTGGTGTGGTTGTGTGGTTAAGACATTCACTTCCTAACCAGAAGGGTCTGGTTTCAGTCTCACTGTGTGGCACTTTGAGCAAGTGTCTTTTACTAAAGCTCTGGGTTTGGCCAATAGTTTGTGAGTAAATTTGGTAGATGGAAACTGAAGAGAAGCCTATCACACACACAATCTCACAAATGCCACATATATATCAGCAGCAGCAGCAGCAATTTAACATTCATGTTCTGTGTTGGCAAGGACTGGATGGTTTGGCAGGATCCAATGAGTTCAAGAACTGCATCGTGTTCCACTGTTTGCTTTGGTATGTGTGCACAGAGGTGCACATGTGTGTGTGTGTGTGTGGTGCATACATGTTTCTCCTCTTTACACCACATCATGTCTGGCCATAGAAAAATGTTACCTTGCATGAAAACAGGTGAGGGCTGACAACATGAAGGGCAGCCAACCATAGAAAATCTATCTCAATGAATTCCGTCCATCCCATGCAGCTATGGAAAAGCTATGGACTTTAAAACAATGATGATGATGATGTTATACTTTACAAATATATCAAAGTTAAAGAACATAGACAGATTCCTTCCTGGTGAAACAGAAGGAAAATTGGGCACAACAACAACAACAACATTGCATCAGAGAAATTCCACAACCTTTTCTTTCCATTCACACACACACACACATTATTTCAATTATTTTAATGTTGTTTTTCCATTCACTCCTTTGTTATCATATTTCTGTAGACATAAACCGTCATTGTTTCAAAGAGTTTATTTAAAATAATAAAGAATTCAGTAAAATAAACTTTGTTGTCATTAATTGATATTTAGAAAAGGAATTAACATGAAATTAGGATGGACAGATTTTATTCAGGTCACTTTAAAATAGGAAGCTTATATCACACAACCAGGGTAATTCTCCGTTTGGTTGGTATCAAAAGGTTTGACCCTTTTGGTACCATATTTCTATAGATATGAACTGCCTTTGTTTCAATTTTAAAAATAATGAAGAATTTAGTAAAATAACACTGTTATTATTTTTATGGGCTTCTTTCAGTTTCCATCTAGCAAATCCACTTGCACAGGGCTATAGCAGAAACCACTTGCACAAGGTGCCATACAGTGGAATTGAACCCAGAACCATTGGGAAACAATCTTCTTAACCACACAAAAGTTACAAACTGACTCAACGGCCAACAGTTTCATATATGGCACTTTTCAAACTCCTTCAAAGTCTGCAACTCTACTTTTGTGCAAACTGATTTATAATGAACTCCAGATAATGTCTGCATTCTTCATTTGGTCCTCCAATGATTAGACAACCGAGACAAAAGCAAATTCCTAGACTTTGAAACAGTTTGGTAAGGGCAGTATATCTCAACCCAATAAAAAACAACATACAATCGCTTTCCTTTCTATTAATCCTGATTGTATAACCAAACCTAAACACACATACACAAATGTGTGTGTGAGTATACATATACATACACACACACACACACACACACACACACACACACACATAAAGCATTACAATTTCAGATCCTTTAAATTTCAGACAGTAGTGAAACCACGACGACCAATCCTTTAAAAGCCTGAAAGCTGATGCTTCTCCAGAACATTGGAATTCAATAGAATAAGACTCCATGAAGATTCTGATTTCAACAGACGTTTATTTAACTTGACATATTCTTGCTTTGAGACAAGGGAAGTCATTGTAATATTCTGCATTTACTAAGAACAATGTACCATTTAATAAAGTGAACAAAAGCAAGTCAATGCTCTTGGAATCTTGGCCAATGTTTTGATAGAAGCTAATTTCAGAAATAATAACACCAGTGCACTTACAGAGTTAAGATTCAACAATGGTTGTGTAAAATTCAACAATGGTTGTGTAAAATTCAACAATGGTTGTTGCTAATAAAGTTCTGAAGGTTTTGTATCTTTTGTTCTTGTTGTTTTAGTAGGAACACGTTTTAGTTTTCAGAAGGAAGATTTAGAATCTTTCATAAAATATTTAAGTCTTTCAACAACAATTATTTTGTAGCTACAATGCACATTAAGAAGTATAGTGTGCTAAGCTGACATTCAGATTCTTCGCCGCCATGGTGCTAGGCTACCATTTTCATTGCAGTAGTAGTTTCTTCCATTGCTGTCATTGGTGATGCATAAAGCAGTTCCTTAAACACTATTTTGGAGAAATTTCGTCCTTTATATATATTTTGTTTTCCCCTAATGGCTAAGTCAGATAAGGAAGGGCAGTGTCTACAACTCTTTTTAGGGCCTCTAAGACTAAGGGGAGGGGGATAGGTGCAGGTGTGGCTGGGTGGTAAGAAGTTTGTTTCCCAACCACATGCTTCCAGGTTCAGTCCTATTGCGTGGTACCTTGGGCAAGTGGTTTCTATTCTGCTATAGCCTTGGTCCAAATAAAGTCTCGTGAGTGGATTTGGTGCACAGAAACTGAAAGAAGTTCGTGGATATATTATCTGTATGTGTGTGTATTTTTTTATTTGTGCCTCTCCACCACCACAGCTTGACAATCAGTGTTGGTATGTTTACGTCCTCATAACACAGTGGTTCAGTTATAGAGACTGATAAAATGAATACCAGTCTTAAACAGAAAATAAGTACTGTAGTTGATTTGTTCACCAGGCTCCATTCTGATCTGGCAAAGTTTCTACAGCTGGATGCCCTTCCTAACACCAACCACTCCGAGAGAGCAGTGGGTGCTTTTTTACGTGCCACCGGCACGAGGGCCAGACAGGCAAGCCTGGCATCGATCATGTTCAGGTAGTGCTTTTTACGTGCCACCAGCAAGGGAGCCAGTCAAGGGGTACTGGTATCGGCTACGTTAAGATGGTGCTTTTTACATGCCACCAACACAGGAGCTGGTCAGGTGGCCTTGGCATCGATCACATGGTAATATGTATGACTCAGTTTTGTCAACACTCTTGAAGTGGCTGGCATTTGTGTAGTGGGTGCTTTTTATGTGCCACCAGTGCCTGACTGGCTATCATACTATATTATTATTATTATTATTATTATTATTATTCTATGAAGATGAACTTAGATGTTGAGAGTGAATGAAGCATGTTGGCCATGGCTACACATCAATACTAGTGACAATACAACTACCCCACCACCAGCTGGTTCTCAGTAAACACACACACAGACAAACACACACAGTCAGTCACACCAATGGAGGAACAGCAATGTGGTCAGCAAGAAATAACAGCCAAATATCCCTCAAATGACATCTTATCTTAAATATAGACAAGACACACTAAATAACATAGCTCCACACACCTGTTAAAATACAGGATGAGCATATGCAGATGATCATTTACCATAAGTCTACTTGCTGGGAGTTGACCTAGGGTTAAACAACAACAAAAGATCAATTTGCCGAAACCTTCACAGCTAAAGAAAAAGACTAACAAAAATTAAATCCTTATTATTATCATTATTATTATTAGTTGTAGACAATTGGCACTTATTAAAACGAGACTGTGTTGCAATTATGTTCACTAATATATAAAACCATTAGAATAATTACTGAAGTGGCACCGACAGGCAGACAGACAGACAGATAGATAGATATAGACAGACAGACAGACAGACAAACAGAGAGAAAGACACAGATAGATAGATAGATAGATAGATAGATAGATAGGTAGATAGATAAATAGATAGGTAGATAGATAAATAGATAGATAGGTAGATAGATAGATAGATAGATAGATAGATAGATAGATAGATAGATAGATAGATAGATAGATAGATAGATAGATAGATAGATAGATAGATAGATAGATAGATAGATAGATAGATAGATAAATAGATAGATAGGTAGATAGATAGATAGAGATAGATAGATAGACACAGACAGACAGGCAGACAGACCGGCAGATAGATAGATAGAAGTAGACAGATAGATACAGGTAGAAAGATAGATATAGCTATATAGATATGGATACACACCTCTGAAACCTAACTGTAACTTGATATGCTAAACATAATAGAAATTAAATTGCTAGAGCCGTTTCTGTAATGAAGGAAGCTAAAATACGATTTCTAACAGTTAAGGTTGGTTCTTAATATACTTGCGCACACACACACACACACACACACACACACACACACACAGAGTATATAAAAGAAATAAATCCAAGCTGTGAAACACACACTCACATGTTTGTTTGTGTGTGTGTGTGTATCTTCATCATCATCATCAATATCACCATTTAATGTCTATCTTCATGGACAGACAGTATCTGATGAGTCAGAGAACTGCGTCATGTTCCAATGTCTACTCTGGAATGGTTTCTATGGCTGCCTGCCCTTCTTAAGGACATATATACAAACAACTTCATCCTTTTTTAACATTTACTTGTCCAGGATGGAATGGGTCGGATGGAACTCATCAAGGCAGTCGCGTTTCTTTTCTGTTGCCCATCCTTGTTTCCAAACAAGGTAATATTTCTCTACGCTTGAGCAGAAGGTTGAAAACAGAAGGACACCACTTGAACACACACACACACACACACACACACACATGGTGGACTTCTTTCATCATCCATCTATTGCATCCACTCACAAGTCCTTGGACAACCTACAAGACACCAACCCAAGGTGCCACACAGAAGGGCTGAAACCCAACCCATTCAGTCTTAACCACACAGCCATGCACATGAAAAGCAGACTTTTCATCTTATTCTTGTTTCAGTCATCTAACTGCAGCCATACTGGAGCACCACCTTGAAGAATCTCAGCCAAAAGAATTGACCCCAGGACTTTTACTTTGTAAGCCTAGTATTTATTCTATCAGTCCTATTCAGTCGCTAAGTTACGGGGAAGTGAACACACCAACGTCAGTTGCCAAGCGATGGGGGGGGGGGGGGGGACACAGAACTATACACACACACACTATATATACATATATATATATATTTACATTATATATATATATATATATATATATATATATACATATATATATATATATACATATATATATATATATATATATATATATATATATACATATATATATATATATATATATATATATATATATACATATATATATATATATATATATATATATATATATATATATAGGCATGCTTAGCTGTCACTTGCAAGTAAGTATGACATGGACGCTTGTACCACCCTTTCACTAATAGTTTCAGGTGTCTGTGTAGTAGCAAGCAGACACGGACCTCCTTGTCACCCTCTTGATCCAGTGGACCCCTTGAAAATGGAAAGAGGGACAACTATATCAGCTGTACCCATTTTCAATTGAATAGATTGGGACAACATGAAATGCAACTTGCTCAAAGATATAACACGCCACCTAACCCAGGAATTGAACTCACAAATGTTATGATCACAAGCCCAACACCTTAACCACTCAACCACACACACCCACATTATATATATGTATATATATATATATATATATATATATATATATATATATATATATCATGGTATTGACCAGACTATAGGATGTTGTCATACATCACTGGTCACAATGCACTTTACACTGTTTCACCTTTTGAATGATGCCACCCGACTGGCAAGGCAAGCAGGCCAACATCCCCACCTGACCAGAAAGCTACTTTGTCACAGGGTGCACCCACTTACAGCTGAGTGGACTGGAGCAGCATGAAATGAAGAGTTTTGCACAAGGATACAATGTACTACACAGTCCAGGAATCCATGATCGTTAGACCATGACTGCAGCATCCTAACCACTCTGCCATGTGCCTT
This sequence comes from Octopus bimaculoides, assembly GCF_046866305.1. Classification (NCBI taxonomy): domain Eukaryota; kingdom Metazoa; phylum Mollusca; class Cephalopoda; order Octopoda; family Octopodidae; genus Octopus; species Octopus bimaculoides. The sequence continues at coordinate 2,338,933 of NC_142935.1, read as the reverse complement.
CACACACAGACGTTGGTGCCACATAAAAAAAGCACCCAGTACACCATCAAGTGGATGGCATTAGGAAGGTCATCCAACCAGAGAAGCCATGTCAAAGCTGACAGTGGAGCACAATGCAGTGCCCTGGTTGCAAGCCTCTGTCGAACCATCCAACTCATGCCAACATAGAAAAAACAGATGTTAAATGATGATGATGATGATAACGGTGTGTGTGTGTGTGTGTGTGTGTGTGTGTGTGTGTGCGTGTGTGTGTGTGTGTGTGAAACATGATTAATAGTATCGTATATACCCTCAGCAATGACGTATGTGCAGTCTCAAAAGTAATTTCGTTCTCCCCATGGTTTCATTAATAATACCAATAAATGGTAAAAAGGAAGAAAATACTGTCTCAACATATGACACAAGGAATGGAAAACAGCAGAACCAAAAATAATAGAGTGTAAACTCACACTTAAATGAAGAAAACTATTCCAGGAATAACTAAAAGACCTAAAATAGGACAATAAAAAGGAAACAAAATAAATGCAAAGAAGAAAGAAAAAATATGAAAATATAGAATAAAAAAAAAAGGAAAATATGGTGGAAAGGAAATATTCCGTCAAAGAACTATAATGTAAAATGTTAACATTATTTTCTAAAATGGCAGGAAATGGTAACAGTCCTGCCAAATCTCTCTGCCATGTACCCACTATAAAAAGATTGGTTATTCAATATTCTGTCAAAATAATTAATACTTAGAAGAAATAAAGGCTAAAGAAGGAAGCAGCAAAACAGCCGGGATGGAATGGTCTCGTGTTACCAATAATTCAAGGAAATCTACATACTTCAGACTTAGCTTTGTCTTCTTTACCAATATTTGTGACAGATCAGTTGTTTGTAGAAATTAGCATGTGGTGACATTAGTCATGTTCGGTAAAGTAAGTCCATCAAACTCAGTGTCCAACACTTGAGGTGCAGGAGTGGTTGTCTGCTAAGAAGCTTTTTTCCCCAGCCACATGGTTCCGGGTTCAGTCCCACTGTGGAGCACCTTGGGCAAGTGTCTTCTACTATAGCCTTGGATCAACCAAAACCCTGTGAGTGGATTTGGCAGGCGAAAACTGAAAGAAGCCCATCATGTATGTATGTGTATATATATATTTGTGTGTGTGTTTGTCCCCCCACCATCGCTTGACAACCAATGTTGGTGTGTTTACGTCCTCATAACTTAGCAGTTCAACAAAGGAGACCGAGAGAATAAGTACTAGGCTCACTCACAAAGCTTTGGTCGGTCCTGAGGCTATAGTAGAAGACACCTGTCCAAGATGTAGTGCAGTGGAACTGAACCCAGGACCACGTGGTTCGGAAGCAAGCTTCATAACCACAGAGCAATACCTACTTTTACATACGTAACAAATTACAACAAATGCACTTTAGCAATGTAAAGTTGAACCTTACAATTTTAATGACAAACTCAATCTCTTTTCACCATCATCACCATCATCATTGTTTTAGCATTTTTTTTTTTTCATGCTTGCATGGGATTGGATGAAATTTACTGAAGCAGATTTTCTTCAGCTGGATGCCTTTCCTGTTACCAATCCTCACCATTTTCCAAGATGATATTTTCCTGTGGTTGGAAATGTTTTCTCAAAAGACTGGCAGTGAATGGCACAAAAACAAACGTGTGCGTTATGCGTGCGTGTGTGTGTGTGTGTGTATTACGTGTGTGCGCATATGTGTTACATGTGTGTTACGTGTGTATTGTGTATGTGTACGGGTGTGTGTGTGTGTACCCGAAAGCAACTGGCTTCAAAGTGAGCTTCATGAATCACACAGCTGCCATGCCTGCTTCAGAATTTCTCAGGAAATCGCCTCAAATATAGCAGACACTGAGAAACTATCACTACGAAGATGGCTGGAATTTAATGGCAAAAGCACCATGCTTCCAACCAGAATCTTCTTCCACTCAATCACTTATCCCGCAACTGTGAAGGTGCATGGCTGAGTGGTTAGGGTGTTTGGCTCACAATCATAAAGCCATGAGTTCGATTCCCAGAAGTGGGTTGTGTCTTTGAGTAGGACACTATTTCCCAGTGCTCCAGTCCACTCTGTTGACAAAATTGAGTTGTACATATTACCATGTGATCAATGCCAGGGCTGCCTGACTGGCTCCCGTGATGGTGGCACATAAAAAAACACTATCCAAACGTGATCGATGCCAGGCAACCCCTGACTGGCTCCCGTGCCATTGGCACATAAAAAGCACTATCTGAACATGATCAATGCCAGGCCCGCTTAACTGGCTCCTGTGTTGGTGGCATGTAAAAAGCACCCACTACACTCTCGGAGTGGTTGGTGTTAGGAAGGGCATCCAGCTGTAGAAACTTTGCCAGATCAGATTGGGACCTAGTGCAGCCTCCTGGCTTGATGATGATGATGATGATGTTTTATAAGGCTTCTAAGAATGGTGGAAGGAAGGAAGGCAGTGGATCAGAAATCACAAATCATGGGGTATCTTCAGACTAAAACCTTGATGCAAGTACTTATAATAGTAAAGCCCTGCCCCCTGCCCCAAAGCAGTTGTGGTTCAGGCAGCTTTTACATACAAATGAAAAGATGTATTGATCCCAGTGTTACAAGCACTGTATAGCTATGCGACTAGGCCACCCCCTCACAGCAACCCTCCTGTCTATTGTCAGATGCAGGCCACAAGAATCGATGCCATGGCCCATAGCTCGATATGGATGATGGAAATTTGCCAAGATTGCCATTCGTTGGTGAGTGACGGCAGCATTAGATTAACCATTCAGCAAAATAAGAACATGCTTAGGGTATCAAGGGAATAGGAAGGCACCACAGAGATGGTAAATGGTTTAAGGCACAAAAAAATCACTTTGAACTCACTAAAATAATATTTGAAATGGTTTATATGATCAGAAATGTAATTTCAAAATGTTCATGGAATCTTAGTGAAGATCTGATCAAAAACTTTGCAATTAAAAAGAAGTAGGGGAAAACTTTTCAAATATAAATAAAATGGAATTATACAAAAATAAATATTATTTTCCATCTTTCTGTTCATTTTGTTTCATTTTGAAAAAAAACAAAAATTTATTTTATGGTTTATTATTGTTTTGAATTACATAAATAGTGGGGCACCAAGTGCTTAGGTCCTCCATGGGTCCTAATCCAGCCCTGCCTCACAGCAGATTTTTAGCCCTCCACTACGTGGTGGGAGGTGACCTCACAGCTTGATATTCACCCCTTCTCCACACCACCAGCACAAACAACAGTTTCAATATATAATTCTCTCCATACTACTAAAATAAAATAAAAACAACCACAAATAACTGAGTTTATATAATCACTTCTTTATTATGTCCCAGGGGTGTTGTTTTCCTCATGTTTTACACATCTCTCATACTTTAAAATCAATTTCCAGTCTTTGATTCAAAGTTTCCCAGATTCTAGCTCAGTTCAAGACACTAGAATTTGGTCCAACATTTTCATATAGATATATCATATTACCATTTCTCCTTACATAAACAGAAGAAACAAAATATCTTTTCCTATCTTCCGTGATGTGCGACCAGGCTTCAATTCTATACTGTATCAATAAATCAATACCAACGAAGGGCTTTTGATTGTTATCTTTGCAAGAACCACACTGCGAAATGAAATCTTTATTTAGTATAAAGATAAACCAAAATATCTTCCAAAGAATGGTTTCTTAGCTTTTCACTGATGAAAGGGAAAATATCTCGTTTATAAAAGCCAACATTTTATCTCAGAAAGTATGGAAACCACTTCAGGTAAGAATATTGGAAATACTTCAGATAAGTTTAAAAGGAGAAGGAATTCAAAGAGCTGCCGTCAATGTCTGCTAATTCAATCAGTGATTCCTAAACTTCTGCCAGAGTTATTGCTCTTATAGTTTCTGTCAACTCAAAACACAATTCCTTGAATCCCAACAAAGGATTTTGTAATTCATTCAAAATAAAATTAAAACCTCTCAGAGGGAGACACTGTCATAGAAACGAAACTACACGTGTCATAATGTATGTTTTCTGGAACTTATCAGATTCTTTGAAGTTTTACCTATTTCAGAAATCACAGCATGGTAATTACAGCATGCTGCACAAATTTCATTTTACTTTATTTTATTCTTTGATGTACAAAAGGTGGCAAGCTGGTAGAATTGATTGTGTCTAACTGCTTCATCGTACTTTTTTCTAGTGCTTCATGTAGCAAGTTCAAATCCCACCAAAGACAACTTTGCCTTTCATCCCTTCAGGATCAAAAGAATATAGTACCAGTCAAATACTGAGGACCGTGGTATCAACTAAACCCCTCACCTAAGAATTGCAGGCCATGTACTTAAATCAGAAACCATTTTTATTAATATTATTATTATTATTATTATTATTATTATTATTAAGGCGGTGAGCTGGCAGAATCGTTTGCACACCAGGCAAAATGCTTTGTGGCATTTTGTGCGTCTTTACTTTCTGAGGTCAACTTTGCCTTTCATCCTTTTGGGGTCAAAAAACTAATATTTGTCCTCATCTTGTTTGTTGTTAACACAATGTTTCGGCTGATATACCCTCCAGCCTTCATCAAGTGTCTTGGGGAAATTTTGAACCTGGATTCTCATTCCTAAGGTATTTTTCGATGCTATTATTATTATTATTATTATTATTATTATTCAGGTCACAACCTGGAATTGAACTTGGAATCTTGGGGTTAGTAGCCAGCGCTCTTAACCACTATACCATATGCCTGTGGGCTGGAGAGTACATCAGCCGAAACATTGTGTTAACAACAAACAAGGTGAGGACAAATATCCATCAAATGTAAATAATGTAAATAATTTCTCATCTCTTAAATATAGAACTGTAAAAAAAAAAAAAAAAAGAAACAGTATGTAAATAGTAGGGTAGCATACAGAATCAGTAGAGTTGAGTAGATGTCAGTAAAGAAACAGTATGACAGAGTTCGTTTTACTAAGAAATACAATATATGAAGATAAGAGATTAGAGTACAGAACCAGTTAGACTGTCCACACGTGAGGACAGTAAACTGCATCCAGAAGAACTTGTCTCACAGATACGCTGTGTCCTCACACTGCTTTTCTACCACCACTACTACTGTCGCCTCTGCTTCCCACAGTTTACTGTCCTTGTGCTACCAACACTAAAACATTCCAAATTCACTCATCCCTCCACTTATCACTTATATTGGGTTTACCACCTACACTTTACACTGGACACTTTGCCAAACCCTTCTTCCCCAAGATGGCAGCCATTTGCAACTATTTTAAGACAACATTAACCACCAGGTACTCACAGGTGGGCCTGCAAAGGAATGTGGGCACAGTCCTTCACACAGACTAAAGTAATTTTCTTTTTAAATTCAGTCAAGAAACAGTACAAATTACATATCAATTCAATAACTCAAGTACAGAAACCATAGATCTAAGTACAATTAGTAGAGTACAGGAATAGAAGGACCAAATAGATGTGAGTGAAATAACTACTGAACAGAAATGGAATTTGTGTTCCAGGCATTTGAATTGTGTTGTATGCTGTCGTGAATATGGCTTCAAAACATAGACAGACAGACAGACAGGGAAAGGAAGAAAAGAATAAAGGAAAGGAAAAAAGAAAGGGGGAAAAATAAAGAAAGATAGCTGGACGGATAGATAAATGTAACAGTTATGGAGACATATAAACATGCTTCACAATGCCAAATTAAGAAGAATCTTTTGTCATGAATGGTAAGGACTAGAAGTGTTTCATATATTGGGTTCTTTGGGGATTTCAGAATGAACATAGATTAGCCTTTATAAAATGGAACAACCTGGGGATGGAACCCAAACATAAATACCTGTTCTCCATTTCTATGTTTTATAATACAGTTTACATGTATACCGTGAAGGAAGTTTTTATATAAATTTGGCGCTTATCCACTTCAGGGCTGCCAAAATATATTTTGTGATAGAACCAAAATTGTCTGGAAATGTACCAAAACATACAAAAACATAGCAAATTTTAAATATCAATATGAAATGATTTAAAACATCTTAAACAGGCAAAAATTCATTTAACTTGGAATATATTTTCAGGGAAGTTTCTCAGTGCTTTCAGGAATTTTCCCTTTTTGATGCTCCTCACTTGAAGAAAATTCCATATTTTAGAGGCTTTCATATTTGAGAATTTCAGGAAAAATATAATGAATGAAATTATGATTTTTTTTATTTGTTGTATTAATTTACTTACTAAATTCTATAGTAACATGTACGGCTACATAGATAGTATACATAGTAACATGTAGCACTCTGTCAGTTACGACAATGAGTGTTCCAGTTGATCTAATCAAAGGAACAGCCTGGATGTGAAATTCACATGCAAGTGGCTGAGTACTTCACAGATATGCTTACCCCTTAATGTAGTTCTCAGGGACATTTAGCATGATAAAACCAAATGTGTAACTCTGTGAATTACAGATATGACTAACTTTTGCTGAGTGGACTAGAGCAATGTGAAACAGAGGATCTTGCTCAAGGGTACACTGTACTGCTGGGAGTGAAACGCATGACCTCAAGATTGAGAGTCAAACATCTCAACCGCTTAGCCATGTGCTTTCATAGTAACATGTAGGGTTAAATTCAAATTCTGCTGAGGTCGACTTTGCCTTTCTTCCTTTTGGGGTTGATAAATTAAGTACCAGTTGCATACTGGAGTAGATCTAATCGACTTCCCCCACCACCACAAAAATTTCTGGCCCTGTGCCTAGAGTAGAAAAGAACATGTAGGGTTATATACAACATATAGCAATGTCTATGTTAAGCTAGGGACGACCAATATATGTTCATATTAGCAATACTACAGCAAATTTAAAGCAATATTCACAGTATTGTGGTTAAGAAGCTTGCTTCCCAACAACAAGGTTCCAGGCTCAGTCCCACTACATGGCACCTCAAACAAGGTGTCTTCAATTATAGCCCTTGGCTGACTTTTGTGAGTGGATTTGATAGACAGAAACTGAAAGAAACTCAACACACACACACACACACACACACACACACACACACGAGTTCTCTCAACATATGAAACTATTAATAGCACTTTAATACATGCATTGTGACCTTTAAATAAATATTCATCTCTCACCAGATGGAGGACTTTTTTTAGCTGAATTTTCTTCATGGATCAGTAGATATTATATATATATACCTATGTGTTTGAGTATATTCTTGTCTTGTCATCTTGTGATGTTTCTAAATGAGCATCACTATTATATAAGTAATATTGTTTGTGTCCAGTCTTCCATGAAAAACATGTCTAGCCAAGGGGAAATATTACCTTGCTTGGAAATTAGTGAGAGTTGATAACCTGAAGGGCACTGGTCAGAGAAAATCAGGCTTAACAAATTCTGTCTGACCCATGCAAGCATGAAAACGTGAACAGTAAATGATGATGACAATAATTCAACACACTGCCAAAAGTAAATGCAAAATCTACATCTCTTTAGATTTCAAAAATGTGTAAAAAAAAAAAAAAAAAAAAAAAAAATTGTTATATGAGACATTCTTTGACAAACTTTGAAAATTTCATTAAGTTTCCCAAATGAGAAAATTTGGCAACATTTGTACTATATTTCTTAAAATAATTTCTTTGTTTGTAATAAATTAAATTTTTATTTTTATGAACCATAAATATAACACTTCATTTTGAAATTTTCCTCAAGAGACAGATTGCAGCTGGTTTCACCATAGCAGACCAACTTAAAGCATGCAACACAATACTATCTTGAAAAGTTTTGGCGTTATAGACTCGAAAACTTTTATCTAAATTATCAACATAAATAATATCTCATACCACACATCATTCCAGTGAGTGTTTGTAACAAAGACAATTTTGACAGCAAGTAAAAGTACAATTTATTACAAGACCAATTCCTCATAGACTGATGAAGATGGCAAAAATTCAAAGCTAAATAATGATGAAAATAGGATCAACCAGCCAAATTCTTTAGCCCCTCTCTCTCTCTCTCTCCCCAGGGATTTATTCCAACTATGAAAGCATAATAGAATGTCACCCACAGAAAGGGACAGCTGTCAGCTAATCATAATTACTTTTAACATCTCAAAAGGTAACAGAAACAATTGTTAACAACAACATGCTCTGACACCTTGTGTTCCTCCTCCCCCCCTCCCGGTGACACATAACCATCTCCAGATCTGCCACGGACATAATTTCCTGTTTTTTATCTTTTACTTGTTTCAGTCCCAGTGTGGCCACACTGGGACATCTGTATAGGAGGGAGAGGATTGTTAGAGGTGACAGCAGGAGCTGGGGGGAAAACATAATCAAACCATGTGGTACTTCAGAAGTGGGTCAGAAGTGGGTCAGAGAGAACCCTGCCAGAGAACGGTGCAATCTAACAGGAAGCTTCTTCTCACCAGAAAAATGAGATAAAGTTCATAAGAGAGAAATATAAAAATCTTACACCAGACACAAATGTTTTGATGATGCCAGTCGTCGTCGTCGTCGTTTAACGTCCGCTTTCCATGCTAGCATGGGTTGGACGATTTGACTGAGGACTGGTGAAACCAGATGGCTACACCAGGCTCCAATCTGATTTGGTAGAGTTTCTACAGCTGGATGCCCTTCCTAATGCCAACCACTCAGAGAGTGTAGTTGGTGCTTTTACGTGTCACCCACACGAAGGCCAGTCAGGCGGTTCTGGCAACGGCCACGCTCAAAATGGTGCATTTCATGTGCCACCCGCACAAAAAAATGACAATAGAATTGTTTTTGAAACTTCTGAAGAGTGAGAGACCACTGGTGGGTAACATAGGCACAAGCATGGCTATGTGGTAAGAAGTTTGCTTCTCAACCACATGGTTGCAAGTTCTGTCCCACTGCATGGTACTTTGAGCAAGTGTCTTCTACTATAGCCTCAGGCTGACCAAAGCCTTGTGAGGGGATTTGGTAGATGGAAACTGACAGAAAACTGTCACATGTGTGTCTTTGTGTTTGTTTCCCACCACTGCTTGACAACCAGTGTTGGTGTGTTTACATCCCCATAACACAGCAGTTCAGCAAGAGACGAACAGAATAAGTATCAGGTTTTTAAAAAAATAAATTCCTGAGTTCAATTCATTTGACCAAAATTTATTCATGGTGGTGCCCCAGCATGGCCACAGTCTAATGGCTGAAAAAAATAAAAGAATCTGAATCTCAAATTTCTAGTGAAGCTAGTAAACATTAAACAAGTTTTTTCACTCAACATCTAACAATGTTAAACTTAAAGCAAAATAAAGTGATCTGCTTTAACATTGGAAAAAATATTGTTATAATCAACGTCAAAAATTGAACAAAAGAAATATAGAAAGGTCATTGCAGTATAATTCTGCAATTCTTTGTTTGTTACAAAGACCAATTATTATCAAACAGCAGAAGATAGAATGCTCTTTTCTGAATAGGGGCAAGCTTGTAACAGGAAAACAACTGTAGTTTATTAGGTTCATATGGCTGTAGTTAAAACGGTGCAGATGGTAAGGAAAGTAATGTAGGAAAACCTTGTTTCTTCAAGTTTCACTGGAGTTTTTAGCATTGATTCCAATGCTGTCTGGTGGGTACAACGGAGCCTTAAAGGACAAGGTTGTCTCTCAGCAGAAAGGAAAGTTATCTGAGTGACACCTTACATAATGCAGACAGTAAGAGAGAATGCCAGGAGATCCACCTCACATCAAGCCTCATCTTCCTGCTTCTTACTCAAAGATAGCTCACCAACACATTACAATTTTATAAGTGTGTGTGTGTGTGTGTGTACATTACATATATATATATATATATATATATATATTATATACATATCTAAATATGTAAAAGAACATTATTATTCATAAGAAATAATGATATTAGTGGCTGCAAGCATAAAACCATATAAGTAAATTAATAACTATATATATATATATATATATATATATATATATATATATATATATATATATATTCTTTTACTTGTTTCAGTCATTTGACTGTGACCATGCTGGAGCACCACCTTTAGTCGAACAAATCGACCCCCAGGACTTATTCTTTGTTAGCCTAGTACTTATTCTATCGGTCTCTTTTGCCAAACCGCTAAGTTACGGAGATGTTAACACACACCAGCATCGGTTGTCAAGCAATGTTGGGGGGGGGGGGGGGTGCAACAAACACACACACACACACACACACACACACACACACACACAAACATATATATATATATATATACGACAGGCTTCTTTCAGTTTCCGTCTACCAAATCCAGTCACAAGGCTTTGGTTAGCTTGAGGCTATAGTAGAAAACACTTGCTCAAGGTGCCACGCAGTGGGACTGAACCCGGAACCATGTGCTTGATAACCAAGCTACTTACCACACAGCCATTAGGGTACTAAGAAGCACCAACTTTGCTAAAAATAAGAGTCATAAAAACCTCCAAAGCCACAATAGTAGCCATTATAATGCCCTGTAAAAATTTAGTGGTGATTACTGTGGCTACGGAGTCTTTTACGACTCCTACTTTTAGCAAAGCTGGTGCTTCTTAGTACCCAATTATGTGGGGGGGGGGATTAAAGTTAAATTATAATTATTGTATTCATGCCATATTTCCTAATATTAGCCACTGTGACAAAAGTTCACATCCAATGTAACCCATCATTTGGTGGGTAACACTCAAGTTTTCATATGATATATATATTCAAGACATCACAGCGATTTACTGCAATTTGCAGTTATTAAGAACCGTGCAGATTGCAGTAAACCATTTGTGATTCCATCATTAGCTGAAACTGCATATATTCTTAACATTACAGAGATCTTAGGATGAAGGCATCACAGGATGCTCTCTAGATTATAGTGCCAGCTTTCTTCAAATTAGCCTTAATACCTTATAATCTAATGCCTTTCGTAACAAACTATATATCTTGGCTCATTTGTTATGCCCATTCTTTCAAGATCACTAATAGAAATAAACAGAGTTTGTTTTAACTGCATTTACATGATATAAAACTAACATTTTCAGAAGAGTCACACTGATTATTAAACAAATTTCTGAATGTATTTAATGGATCAGAGCAGCACTACAAGTGCTCCACAGTTGGTCTTAAGTAAATATATTTCCTGCATTTCATGTTTCTACTCAGGGGCCTATAAGAGGTTGGGCAGGGATTCAACCAGTACACACACACACATGTATGTATGATGGTGGATGGCCGCAGATTAGTGATTGTAAGATTGTGGTTTCGATTCCGGAACCGGGTGACGTGTTGTGCTCTTAAGCAAAACATTCCATTTAACGTTGCTCCAGCTGGCAAAGATGAGTAATCTGGCAATGGATTGGCATACGGTCTGGAGGGAGGGTAGAATCTGAGAAACTGCTTTTATGAGCCTTTACCTTGGAAAAGACCTTCAATCCTTGATATAGATGATAGGTCATCAAAGGGGATCCAAGGGACCCCCTCGGGGTTGGCAAGGAATTACAGGGGCTCGATGATAACCAAGGGGTCAAATAGAGGTTGGCATGCAGCTCATCCAGATGAACTGCTTGAAATAATTAGTCAGCGCCATGAAACATGGGCAAACGTGTTTTTCACGTTTTCTAACCGTGAAAACAATTTCATAAAAATTGAAAGTTTAATACTGTAGACTCATACACGAAGTTTTAAATGTAAAAAGTGAGTCATCTTCAATAGAATTTCTTAATTTGTCGAACATGTATTTTTTAGCTAACATTTTAATTGCCAGCATCAGTACCCAGTACGCATTTAAGATATGGTAGGGTAGGGTAGGGTATTAAGATATTTAAATGAGGAGAGTGGTCGATGCAGAAGGAGAAGTTGCTAAAGGGGGTCGACGGTTTTGAAAAAGTTTGGTGGTCCCTGACATAGATAAAGCACAGTATATCGCCAAAGGTGACCAAGGACTTTGGCAATATACTGTGCTTGTGTAGACCTGTCGTGGCTGATGCTGGTGTCAGGTCAATAGCACCCATGCTGGTCGGACATAAAAAGCACCCACTACACTCCCAGAGTAGTTGGCTTTAGGAAGGGCATCCAACCATAGAAGCCTTGCCAAATCAGATCAGAACTTGGTTTACCAGTTTTCAGTCAAACCATCCAACCCATGCCAGCATGGAAAACAGATGTTAACTGATGAAGCAACCATGTTAGGCTATTGTGCAGATTGAAGGACTAAGGGAAATATCATCTTGCTTGGTAACAGGTAAGGGTCAGCAACAGGGAGAGTATCCAGCTATAGAAAATTTGCTTCAATAAATTTTGTCTGACCCATAAAAGCATTGAAAAGTAGACATTAAAGCAGTGGGCATTCAGTATTCAGCCAGAGTTAAATGAATTGACAAGATGAAACTTTTAAATCTGTTAACACTTATAATTAAAGAAGGTATTTTGAGAACACTGATTTTAACATATTAACAAACCATTTGCTAAACAGATCAACAGAATTTAGGTTCAAACAAATCTTTAGAAAGAAAAGATACATTTGTATATACCATCTTTCATTCATTTATTTTTTATTTATATTTTTAGGTTAAATTTTATTTTATTTTATGCTACTTCTCACCAGTGATGGTGTCAATCAGCAACACAAACTAAATACAATGGATAATAGGTGTTTTTAATACCGTAAAGGAAAACAAACCGAAAATAAAACATGTTAAAATGGAAATGCATTTACTAACAGATCCTATCTAATTACCATTGTGACTTCAAAGACTTTATGATTTGAAGTTGTATCAAATCAAGCTTTTAGTTGTTGCTGTTGTTGTTCTTTTCCCATTGCTGAAACAGCCATTTTAAATTCTTTCCAATTCCATCTTCAAAAATGAAATGTCTACTATCTCTGTTCTACATCTACACCATTATTTCTAATGTTAAACTACATTTTATAAACTGTTAGACTGTGGAGGCTGGTTGGTTAACTTTTAATGTCCTCTCCCGATTCCATCATATAACAATAACATGGTAGTCACTATGGTAGTCATTTTAAATTCTTTCCAATTCCAACAGCAGAAACCAAACCTCTACTATCAGTAATTTACATCTTCACCAATACAAATATTGCTAACTACATTTTACAAACTGTTCAACAACACAAACTGGTTTATGGTTACATTTGTGATTCACAATGGCTTCTTCCTATTCCAACATAAAAAAATAACTTCATTTTATCTTACTATGTCAAACATTTGTTACAGAATTAATTCTGAAGAGAATTAATAGTTACACCACTAAATATGTAACAGGCCAAAACCAAATTCAAAGACATAGTTTTCAGCAATATGACTATGGTTTTTTAACCCTCTACCTGCCCAAAGCATTTCCATAAGTTTCTCCGAAACAGCCATGCTTGTTTTCAGACTTTCAGTTAACCCGTGTTTCATACATTTTGAGTTAATATCAATCTTTCCATTCGTAAATCCCAAGTTTCTCTGGCGATTGAAAGAACTGGGAATGCGGATCATACATGATGCATGGATGCCAGAGAGATATGTCCTGTATATCGCATGTGATATACAGGACAAGCCCTAAGGACCTTAGATATATTGCCGAAAAACTACGCCTTTGGATTTGGTTCTGCCAGTCATGTTTACTGCCAACAAAAACTGAGGGATATTATTTCCCCAAGAAAAATAAATGAAGAATAAAAACACAAACAAAAAAAAAGGGGGTTAAAGAGGATTATGGATTTACCAAAATAGGTCACAATGGTAAAATGGTTGGCAGCAGCAGCTGGAGGCAGAGGACGTCAGCAGTTAAACTGACCTCAATATCTGACTGGCAAATATTTTATTGCCCCAGGGAGAGGTGAGAGGGCAAAACCAACTTCAATTGGATTTCATCTTAGAATACAGTCAGTTGTTGTGTGGCACTAATATTTCTGTTTTGTAATAGAAGACAGTAAACTAATGGAGTCATTAGAACATTAAATAAAATGCCTTGTTCTGACTCTTTATGATTTGAGTTCAAATCCCACGAAGGTCAATTTTGCTTTTCAATTTTTTTTTTTTTTTCAGGCTGAATAAAGGACCATTTGAGGGAAATGGAATGGTGAAATGGTCAGAACGAACATAGGAGATGATGTCTTGAGTATTCCAGCTCAGTATGTTCTGAGTTCAAATTCTCCAGCATTCTGGAGTCACATTAACACAAATGTTGTTGCAAAGCACCAGAATAGAATCCACAGAGAGAGAGGGGGGGAGGGGTACTGCTTATGACCCTCCAGTGAACTCCCAAAACTAATGTGGTATGAGTTTATAAGGGTCCTACACAACCAGAAGGTGCAGGAGGATCTTCATAATAATGACTTCAAAGTATGGGACAAAACTAGCAATTGGTGGTGGAGGTGGTGGTGGAAGGTAGCTGATTGCATTGACCCCCAGTACTAGATTGGTGCATTATTTCATTGACCCCACCCCACCCCCAAAAGGATGACTGACAAAGATGACCTGAGTAGAATTTGAAATTGCAACATAAAGAAGCAGAACAACTGCTGATAAGCATTTTCAATCAACCCCAGTATTTGGTTGGTAAACCCCCATTAGCTGCAAGGCTGAAGTCCTAAAAAGACTTGGGTGTGGCTGGTGCAGTTGGGGACAAGGGTGTTTGGTGCGGCTGTTATCTGAGCAGGATGACAAAGGTTAGGGTCTTTAGAGGTCTCTGGTCTTCTCTGTCCTGCTCTATAGTCGTGAGACTTGGACCCTTGGGAACCACCCAAACTCCTTTGGCACCAGAATGCTTCCCAAGATTATGGGTTACCTTTGGTCAGATTTTGTATCCGACCAACGACTCTACCCAGAAACTGGGATACGTTCTGTTATTTGTATGATTAGGGAGCACCAGCTCAGGCTGTTTGGCCGTGTTACGTGATTTTCTGAGTTAGACCTTGCTTAGCATATTTTCTTCACAGTGGATTTGGCTGGGTTCATGTTGGTTGGTCACATGGTCATGGCAGATGAGGAGCTATCTTGTGGAGATGGGGACTGACTGGGACTTGACTGATCAGCCAGGAGAACCCAGGAATGACAAATGGTGAATGCAGTAACGTGTGGCGCATGCACCCACTTCTGACATGACCTCTGATAAAATGAAAGACAAAGCTAACTTCAGTTGAATCCATGTATGTAGCAGTTGGGCCATCTGGATGCTGAGTTTGAAGGTTTTCCTCTCAGCACCCTTTTCCAGACGCAGTTCTGGTATTATTTTGTAGACTCATGAGAACTTGTTATGTCCAAGGTACTCCCCCCCCCCCCAACACATACACACACACCTGACCACATATCAAAAGTTATATCAACACTGACCACCTGCCATATTGTGCCATGAGGGTGACCACATGGCACAATATCAACATCAGAAGCACAAATGTCCCGACAGAGAACCCTGTGTTCCTCGTTCATAAAAAAAAACAAGACCAGCTTATGGTTAAGTGTGTTGTGTGCAATTGAGGTTTGTTTTTGCAGTATCTTCTGGTTTAAAAATGATACATATGGTGCCATTTGTCCTCTGCCATCCAATGGAGAGGATTTCACTTAAAATATCTGCCAGGATTTCCGGGTCTTCCTTGGTTGGAACAAGAAAACCCACTCATCCTCCATTGTCCAAGCAAATCACAGGTAAGCAATACTCGTTCCCTTGTGCACCTCTGCAGATGTGTGGTAGGCTGGTGCCTGCCTTGGGTTCAAAATGTTGCACTGCTTTAGTTCTTTCAGCAAAATGTATTATACTGAGAACCGTTTTCTTTATGTATTTATTTTTCATTTTGCAAAGGGTAGGGTTCCATTCTTCATATTTACATTCCACATAACATGTGTACAAATATTGTTGCTATTGGCAACATTTCTACTCAATACATTTAAATTTCAAGCAAAAACAAACTTTTACTTTTTTTTCTCATGCTTGCTATTATTAATATTCTGTATTGCAACTAAAATATCATTCTTTTTGTTTGTTGGTTTTCTGTATACAAACTTGGTTATTTTCTCCAACTTCTGTTTTTCTTTCTTCTTGAGGGTGTGGCATAGAATATTTTTAACAATTTTTTATAGATGAGTGTCATGAAAGAAAAAAAAATCAACTTTGTTTAAAAATAAACCACTGTCAAACTTTGTAGGGCAGGTGGGAGACTTTGGAAAGTAATTTGTGAATAGTTTGATAAAAACTATTTCATCAGGTATAACTGCTTAGGAGGACATGTAAACAACATTTGCTTCAACCAGAGGGAATACCATAATAATAATTATCGTTGTTATGGTTACCTCCACTAAGGCAGAGGTATTATTTTCAGTCATGTTTGTTTGTCCGTGAACGAAGGGAAAAGTATTTAATGAACACACTCAAACCATTACATATCCAAGATCAACACCAGACAGTGGATAACTGAGGGGAGTGAAGAGAGAGACGATTCTACCCGCAAATTAGCAGAGACCAACACCAATCCAGTGGATTATAGAAGTCGGTAAAGTGTCAGACAATTCCAGTTTCAATTGGATAAAACAGAGATAATAGAAATGTGTAGACTACTTTCAGTAAACCCTCATTGTTATAGACCTGCTCTCCATGTTGGACAGCCTGATAGGATCCAACAGGTTGGAGGAACACAGCTTTCACCACAGTTTCAGTTCTGGCATGATTTCTAGAACACCAACCACTTTACAGTGTACTTGGTACGTTTATCATGGTACCAGCACTAATACAGCCACAATGTACCTCACAAGACTAAGAAGGCTCCTTGCTTGAATGGGAGCAGAGAGAGAGAGAGAGAGAGAGAGAGAGAGAATTAGGTTAAGTGTTGAGAGGTTAAAGTATAATTGAAAGGACAGACACAGGTTTGTTGTTTTAGAAGACATACATAGCTACCCCAAAGCATTATACAAGGGTGGATGGGAGTAAATGGAGTGAAACCAAAAAGAGAGATAAAGGTGGTGATAATGAGGTGTGGTGGCATAATTTGAAGGTGTAAGAACATGAATAGAAGAGAGTGTGGGTTCAGAAGATCAAGACCCATACAGAAAACCCCCTGGTCTTCCGTTAAGACTAATGACTAATCATGAGTATAAATCATAAATCCGTTTAATCTTTACTTTTATAACTTTGTTTCTGTGTTGCAAATATTTAATACCAAATGTATTCACAGAACTTTAGCAATATATACAGTTCTCAAATAAGAATTGTTTCTTCTGTGGTAATAAACATGTCTAATGTTCCAGAATTTTCTAAACAAAAAATGAAGACAAACACCTACATCTGTCGTACAATTTCATATCAAGTTTAGATATATTCTCTTCCAACAGAATCAGAATTCCTACGAAATTTTCAAACTCTTTCAATTAATTCTAAGTTTCTCATATTTTGGTCATGTTCACACTCATGACTCATCTCCAACGCTCTCACCTTCTTCCATTTCTTTTTCTGTTTTCCCACAGTTCCAATATTGATTTTACACTGAGCACCAACATCCATAAATTTCCATGGACCTCTGTCCCTCGACTAATATAAAGGGGAGGAATATATGAAACACATTAGAACACGTTCAGGTGACTTACCTGTAGCTTTTAAACGGTTCATTCAATATATTGATTATCCTGGCTCAGGATTCGGATCCCACCCCTCACCCCACCACCTCTCCCAACTTAAAAGGTTATGAGTCATTCATCAGATCCTTATTTTCTCATTACTCAGCAAACGATTCTAATATGAGATACGGTAACTCCACTCACAATTTTGGTCGGTTGATGTCAGTTTTTGCCTTTCAACAACTATTCTCCAACCCAGACATTTTAGGTCCCTTCATGGAATCCTTGACCCCTTAACAACCTCCAGGCATGTACAAAAAAATAAATACTGATAATAAGTAAGTAGATGTGCAGTTTCAGGCATTTACTGACCCCTTGAATAGTCCTGTTGACACCTTGGGGTCGATGTTGACCACTTTGGAGACCCCTGCTCTAACCTCACTTTTCTTATCTGTTCTGTTCTATTTAGGTGTGTATGTGTGTGTACATGCATGGCTGAGGTGCAGGCATGGCTGTGTGGGGTAAAAAGGCCACTTCCAAACCACATAGCTTCAGGTTCAATCCCACTGATTGGCACTTTGGGAGGGTGTCTTCTACTTATAGCCCTGAACTGCCCAAAACCTTTTGAGTAGATCTGGTGGACAGAAACTGAAAGAAACCCATCGTGTGTGTGTCCTTATCTTGACATCACGTAGTAGA
Organism: Octopus bimaculoides; assembly: GCF_046866305.1. Taxonomy (NCBI): domain Eukaryota; kingdom Metazoa; phylum Mollusca; class Cephalopoda; order Octopoda; family Octopodidae; genus Octopus; species Octopus bimaculoides. The sequence goes on along the minus strand of NC_142935.1, from coordinate 2,320,668 downwards.
AGTAAACCAGTATCATCATCATCATCATACGGTGTCTTCTGTTTTCATTCTTTCATAAAAACATGTTTGGCCACAGGGAAATTTTACCTCTGTTGAAAAGGTTGGCAACAGGAAGAGCACCTGACCACAGGAAATTTACCCCAACAAATTCTGTTCAACACATTTGAACCTGTTAATGTAGCCATTAGAATGACGATTTATATTCTTTTACTTGTTTCAATCATTTGACTGCAGCCATGCTGGAGCACCACCTTAAACGGTGTTAGTCACAGAAATTAACCCCAGGACTTATTCTTTGTAAACCTAGTACTTATTCTATCAGTCTCTTTTGCTGAACCACTAAGTTACGGGGACATAAACACACCAGCTTCGGTTGTCAAGCAATGGCAGGGGAACAAACACAGACACACACACAAAGAGCTTCTTCCAGTTTCCATCTACCAAATCCACTCAAAAGGCTTTGGTTGGCCAGAGGCTATAGTAGATGACACTTGCCCAAGGTGCTACACAGTGGGACTGAACTCAGAACCATGTGGTTGGGAAGCAAACTACTTACCACACAGCCACACCTGCACTTATATATATATATGAAGGTGTGTAGTTTTGTGGTTGGGTATTTGGCTCACAATCACAAGGACATGAGTTCAATCCCCAGTGGCATGTGTCCATGTGCAAGACACTTTATTTCATGTTTATTTCATTGCTCCTGTCCATTCAGCCGGCAAAAATTAGTGGTACCTGTAATTCAAGGGGCTAGTGTTGTCATACTGAATCTCCCTGAGAACTACATTAGGAGTAAGCATGTCTGTCAAGTACTCAGCCACTTGCTTGTTAATTTCACGAACAGGCTGTTCCATTGATTGGATCAACTGGGACATCCATTGTCATAAACAATGGAGTGCCAGTTGTGTGTGCGTGTGAAGGCACATGGCATAGTGGTTAGGATGTTGCAGCCACGGTCTAACGATCGTGGATTCCACGACTGTGTAGTACATTGTATCCTTGAGCAAAACTCTTGTGTGTATGTGCATGTGCACACATGTACAAAAAAAAACAACAAAATACTGATTCCAAGAATCCGTGTCTTGTAAGTTGAGAAATACACAATAAATACACACAAAGAGGTCACAACAAACGCCCAATGTGTGAGAACATGCATAAACCATTTTCAAAGTGTGGCTAAACTACAACACTACATCCAAGTTCAGTTTACTCCATGCAGTCCAGTATGCCACATGGTCACTGCCTAAACCATGGTATGTTTGTTAAAACCCCCATGTTGTGTCCAACACAAAATCTACAAACACATAATGAGAATTCAGGCAAATAAATTTTGATATCAAGAAGAGGTGTTTGATTTTCACCGATCCATGCTTGCTAATATCTTGTTTACATGCAAACATGTGCATGCAAGTCTAAATTGGGATTAACCCAGTTTTGGTTTTATTTCTTCTGTTTTTGTTACTCTTTATATTTTTTATTAGTGTGTAATCACCAAAGATCAATAAGCGTTAATCACCAAATTGATATTAAGTTCAGTTCAAAAACAGTTTCGTGATGAGGTGTTAATCAATTTATTTATGATACACAGGTACAGGTGTGGCTGTGTGGTAAGAAGTTTGCTTCCCAACCGCATGGTTTCAGGTTCAATCCCACTACGTGACACCTCGGGCAAGTGTCTTCTACTATAACCTCAGGCTGACCAAAGCCTTGTGAGTGAATTTGGTAGATGGAGACTGAAAGGAGTCTGTCATGTGTGCATGTGTGTGGCTGCCACCATTTGACAACCATTGTTGGGTTACATCCCCATAACTTAGTGGTTCAGTAAAAGAGACTGATATAACAAGTACCAGGCTTTAAAAAAAAAAATAAGTTCTGGGGTCAATTTATTCGACTGAAAGTTCTTCAAGGTGGTACCCCAGCATGGCCACAGTTTCATGACTGGAAAAAGTTAAGGATAAAAGATAATCACAGGGGATTCTGCATAAGACAGGAAGTGTGATAATGCTTGGAGAAGGGACATTTTATTTAAAAAGGGGGGTAGAAAAATAAACAGGAAGAAGGTGACTAGGGTGGGGGCAAGAAAGGCATGGGGGGGGGGGGGGGTCGATCAAACATTACAATTCTCACAAACATCAGACATGAAAAAAAATCAAGTTTATTTGATACACCTGACATCCAAACAGAGAGCCGTAAATCACAACTTGTGTGGCTACAGGTTGGAAGAAACAGCAGAAAAAATTTAGTGTTATTTTTGTGTAATAGCATGCTTGATATTATCATCAGGGTTAGATTAATGTTGATTCATGCCCTAAACACAGCCCCATAGAAATGGTTCCTCTCCCCCACCACACCTTGTCTAACTCAGTAGTTCTCATCCATTTTTTTTTTCTGGACCCATTTGATTGCGAGTTTACTTTTACTGGACTTCCAGAACCATTCGATGTTTATAAAAGTTGCATTAGATTTTTATAATTAAATATTATAAGGAATAGTAAAGAGAAAATCGTTCAGATATTTTGTGTACTGTTGAGGTATTAGTGATTTATTGCACATAAATTTTAACAAAAAAAATCTTACGTGGACCCCCAGTTAAGAACCACTGGTCTGGCTGATAATTGAGAAATAAGAACATAAATATTGGATGGGAAATCGTAGATTAAAACATCCAGTTTTCTTCCAGACCACAACAACATTTTAGATTTTAAATTCTTTTTCTTTTCTTAAATTTTATTTCACATTAAATAGCGCTAAACAATATGAGCAAATTATTTACTTATAACTGAAGCAAGAGAGAAAAAAATGCATTTTCAACAGGATTTTTCTTATTTTTGATGTTCTAATTTACAATTTGTACAATGATAAATCTGGCATCAAAGAAAACTCAGTAGGGGTCCTTTTCTCTTAGGGTACCCTAAACACGTGTTTATAATGTTTATTATTACTCAAAGCCTGATTACCTAGAAATATACTTTGGAGTATTTGAAGAATACAAACTGATTCAGGCAGTTCTTTCAGTTTCATAATTTACTGCTAACAAATTTAATTGTACCTTAATGGTGTCATGCAATTTGTACAAAGTGGAGCAGGGGAAGACACGCATGTACGCACATATGCGTAAGGTATGTAGGCAAAGGTACACTTAGGTAATACTAAAGAGCTGATTGCTTGTATAAAACATAAAAACACAACAGATTGTGCTGTGGAGGTGTTTCACCTGACAAAATAAGCTTATGGCTCATGCTTAATCTTAGTTTTGTTTGCGAAGATAGATTCAACATCCGTTTTCCATGCTGGCATGGGTTGGACGGTTTGACCAGAACTGGCAAACTGCAGCAGGTTCCGGTCTGATTTGGCAGGGTTCCTATATCTGGATGCCCTTCCTAATGCCAACCACTTAACGGTATATGGTGGGTGCTTTTAACATGGCAGCGGCACAAGTGTTTTTTTATGAGTTACCAGCACAGCATCCTTGCAGGCAAAGCTTCTTCACCAGGGAGAGCCATGTGAATGCTTCTACTGTGGAGGACGGATCTTCTTGAGTGCAACAAGGCACCAGGAATCAAGGTCTTTTGTCGTCTTGTCTAAAAGGTTCAGTATCCTGCGGTCGTCCTTCAGTTATATATATATATATATATATATATATATATATATATATATATATATATATATATATATGCATAACTACACATTAGTGCCCTGCCGATTTTGTTTCCCCATAAGTTTCTGAAGAAGGAATATCTTTCAATGCAATTTTGCAGAAATAGTCTTTTGAGGATGAAGATTATGATTATGCTGGTGAAATTTAGAAAATAACTTTCTGAAAGGAGTTTCGGATCGTTCTTTCACCCCTACTAACTCTTACCAAATTCCTTAACTTCATCATTTTTTTTTCCCCCCAGATTTCTGTATTTGAAACATTGATCTTATATAATCTACACGATCAAATACGTATTTCTGCAAAATGTCATTAAAACATAAGGAAGAATAAAGAAACAAGCTGGAGAACGGGTGGAAGACCTAAAATTCTTATATAATAGTTCTCTGTTTTCATGTCTTTTTTAAATTTATCAATATAATCATAATCTACACCCTAGGAAACGTGTCTCTAAAAAATTTAATCTAAAAATATAAATTTCTCAAGTTATGAGGATACTAAGTTAAGAGGGCACCAATCTGTAGTTATGCCTCTATATATATATATATATATATATATATGTGTGTGTGTGTGTGTGCGTGTATATACATGCAATGTGTGTAAACACACACACACACGTTTAGTTGTGGAATATCTTTTGCTAGACCAGTCTATCGACGTTAGCTATTATTGTCGGTGTGTCTACACACACACACATACATACATACATATATATATAGCAAAATCGAGTGACCCGTGTGTTTGTGCATGCAGACGTGCGCGCGCACACGCACACACGCACGTGTTTGCGTGTCTATGTGCGCGCGCGTATGCGTGTGTGATAGTAACACTTGTAGGGCGTAATAGAAAATACCTGGAGACATCATAAGAGGAGGAGGAGGAGAAGAAATAGAGGTTGTAGGAAGGGGTGAAGCAGGAAAGCGGTACCATTGTGTGTATGTGTGTGTGGCCTGTTTAATAAACAAATATTACTTCTGCAGCCAATTACAATATTATTATCTATGACAAAAAATTTGTCGAAATATATATTTACGTGTCTATCTCGTGCTCAAAAAAATAATAAAGATGCTACATAACAGATTGGGTTAAAAAGAAAATTCTCGTAAGACAAGTATGTTTATGTACGTATATTGAATATACATATTTAATTGACAATTACCATCGATAGTAATTTATAGACATTTATATTTCAGTCCGACAAGAAAGGATGGAGTCCAGAAAATTCGGAGCTCTTCCCTGACGGTAACACAGTTATATGAAAGACAGATGGGGGTTGAGGAAAGAAAGAAACAAAGATTGGCTTAATTAAAGGCGAAAACATCAATAAAATAGGATTAATACACAACAAAAGACCGACTCACAGAACTCCACCGTTCAGATATTCCCTAGAAATAATAAACATCTTTGAACTTACCTTTTTCTCTAAGTTCTCTGTTAATATTTTCAATAACTGACGCAAAGTTATTTTGCGGGTTATAAGCCAAGCACTCCGTCATGATGGCAAATTATTTGTTATTCCAAAGCTTGAATTTGTCTTTTGAGGTTAAAGAGTATCAGATAAATAAATATAATGTGTGACTGTGGAAAGGGACAGAAACGGTAAGATCCCAGTTCTAATTAAATTCCTTTTGAAACCTTTGAATTAAATCGTAAGAAAGGTTCGGTTTTCGTAAACTCTATAGATTATCTAATTTAGTGATCCCTTAAATATAACACTTGAGTAGTTATCGATCAGAGAGGTTAAGAAGTGCCCGAAATTAAAAAAATTAGGAAACAACAAAACAGGCATAATTCCCAGTTTTGTCAACAAGAAATGTGACGACTGGAATATATTATGTCAGGCCCTGTGTCATGTCATGTTTTATTGAATAAAGACTCTTTGAATATCATTTATGTAACATATTCACCTACATTACATGATATATATATATATATATATATATATATATATAAATATATACACAGCCAATATATAATATATATAATGATGTTGGAGTGTATACACGAAAGAGAAGAATGTATTCAATACATGTGGTTTATTTATTTAGTTACTCCAATTTGCAATTTTGCCAAGCCTGATACTCTGAGTAATATCAGCTAATATATAAGGGGATATATTATATATATATATATATATATAAGTTACAACGGTGTCTGGAGTTTTAATTGCATGTATGAATTGTCATTCATCATTCCATTATCAAAAAAGAAAAAAATGAAGAATTTAATCGTAAATGAATAAATGAAAGAGATCGACGAAATTGCGGAAGAATGAGATTGTCGTGGAACCTGTCCTGAAGTTGTGAAATCTTTGAGGGAGATGATGGTGTAGTAGTGCCATTTTAAGAGTTTACCAATGTCATTGTTCCAACCTTTCTTTGGCTGTTTCCTTCCGTTGAACCTATTCTTAATTCATCTCTTCCTCATCCTACTTTGGCCCTTTTTCTCTCTCTCTCTCTCCCTATATACTTATTTCTCCCGAAATTCTCACATTGTTAGGAATTAACCAAATTATGTTGAGTTTTTTTTTTTATTATTTTGTAATTCTTCTCCTCTTAAAACAAGATCAGAATAACAATCTTTTCTGTTTAGGCCGGTACATTTGCTTGTTGCAGACGTCTGACCCATCTATCCCGGGCCGTAGTCCCATAATTGGAAATATTTATCTTCGAGTGCAATAGAAATGTGAAGTTATAAGATTCCGCTCAGTTGTGAAGGTTTCCAGAAAATATTGTACAACATCCGACAATATAATAATATCCGTCATTTCCAATTTAAACACCCTAAACTTGTAAAAAGCCAGACCGCGACAGGGTTGTATCGTTCTGTAACCCTGTCATGTTTCAGGTAATAGCAAGGCGCCTAATTAAAGAAAATTAATTAATCAAGGGTTGGAAGGTGGGAACTAGGTAACAGCAGCAATAATGACGATTGTTATTTCCGTGTGGTTTTGTTTGTTTCTCAAAGATAAGAAAGCAGAGATAAGCTGGGAGGTTTCGTTTGAGAAGTAGTTTCCTTTCTACATGCTTTTTTTCTCTTTCTTTTTTGACAGGTAGCAGCAGCGCCTGGTTCGGTGAATCTCCGCACGGATGACACCTACTTCCTGGTGGACAGCAGTGAAGATGAAGAAGCTGCTTCAACTCTGGTACTGCACAGAGAAACAACAGCAGCAGCAACAACAGCAGCAGTAGCAATATCCTAAACAGCAGCAGCAATAACATTAGCAATACCAACAGCAGCAGCAGCAGCAGCAGCAGTAGTAATACTATCAACAGCAGCAACAGGAATATCGTTTACAACAGCAGCAGCAACAGCGGCTGCAGCAATACCGTTAACTCCGGGAGTCACCGTCGCAGCAGCAGCAGTGTCTTTAACTTCAGGAACCGCAGCAGCAATATCGTTGACTTAAGGAACTACAGCAGCACTAATAATAATAATAATAATAATAATAATAGACAATACCAGGCGCTGCAACAGCAGCAGCACCAGAAGCAGCAATAATGTCGTTAACTTCAGCAGCAGAAGCCGGGCCTCCTAATGGTTAAGACCGTACCATAACAGGGGAGGAGTAGTAAGAGTATACTGTTGTGTAGTTACCGGCGGTTTCCGCGATGGTGACGGGAAGAGGTTCAGAATGCGTGGTGGGAGCTACTATAGTAGCGTCCTCGACTACAGCTTCCGCGCACTGACAGTAAAGATGAGCTCACGCGCGCGTGAGTAAGCCCGACTTTCGGCGATCCTGTACAAGAGCGTCGGAAATAATTTCGCGTGCCAAAAGGCTAATTTTTTTTTTATGCATATGTTTTAAACATCATAGATGACGATTCTACGAGAAACAAAAAAGCAGAAGGGTGGCGATGATTTTGGCCAACCCGCTTTCCTTAATTTTTCAATTTTTACATTCTTTTGAATTTTTCCCTACCCGATTCTTCGAAAATATGCGTAACATAAACCTAAAGAAAAATTCTTGAAAATATATAAACACTAAAAAATTAGAGAAAAGAAGGAGCTTCAAATTGTTTTTCAATCGTAATCTACGATGTGTAAAACAACACACTGAAAGAAAATGTAGTTTTTTTGGCGCACAAGATCATTGCTGTCTCTATTCTGCAGGAATACCACCTAGTTCTAACCAGAAATAGACGCCAAACACACAACATAGGCAAAACATACCCCGTCACACATACATGTGTACTATATTAGAAGTAGCACATCACACATTAAATTAAGAAAATAACTGTAGAAGCCAATGAAAGATTAGATCTAGAAATGCTTTTAACGAACGAAGAATATGTGAAAGAGTAGAGAATACTTTACTTATTAAACGCAAATATATCGACAGAGTCGAAGAAAGTCAATGCTAAAGTGATTTGAACTCAAAACTGAAGTTCATTTAATGCAAAGCAGCAACTAATCTAGACTGGTTCACTACCATTTTTGCTCGGTTGCATTGTTGTCGTTCTGATGATATAATTGTATTTACAGAGGTACGAAGTCAGGGGTTGTGGCGGCGAGGATCCTTTCAAAGGGAATTACAGACGTAGTACAATCAGGCAGATGCAATCAAAACGAAACGGTAGAATCGGTTCAGTCGTGAATAAACGAGCATACAGCGACATCTGTTACTGGTTCAGCAGGAATAAAAGTAACAGTGCTTTCCAATGAACGTACAAATTATATTATATAATATATATATATATATATATATATATATATATATATATATATATATATATTGTATATACTCTGTGAGAGAGAGAGAGAAAGAGAGAGGTGATAGATAGAAAGAAATATTTGTATATAATACAAACTATTTATTATATAAAAGTATATTTAATTATTACATGTGGATATATATATATATATATATATAAGTAATAATAAATCTCTGAACGAGGTATAAACAGTAGCTGCATGACAACGTGAAGTATATTTACCACTAAAATGTGGCTAACTGCTAAGGGTGGATGCTACTGTAGCTTGTAGCCCCAGGAGGACACCTCCTGTAGCTGCCTATTGACACACTTTCTGTGCCCTATTCAGTATATATATATATATATATATATATATATTGTATGTATTTATTGGTTTAAAATTTTGGCACCAGGGGCCAGCAATTTCAGAATTGGTTACACTGACCCCAAGTGTTCAACTGGTATTTATTTTATCACTCTTGAAAGGATGAAGGGTAAAGTTGACCCCAGCAGCTTTTGAACTCATAACAGAAAGTAAAAAAAAAAAAATGTCATGAAGCATTTGCCCCACCCACCCCTGTACTAACAATTCTACCGACTCACCTCATGTATATATACACACACACACACACACACACACTAAACATACATGTATATGTACGAACATGACTCTTTGTTGATGCCAAAATGAGAGGGTCATTCCACATTCCACTCTTTGGTATTTTTCTCATTTCAAATTTTTAATTCATCTGAAGAAAATGTGTTTTTTTTTTCATGATGTAATCAAATTATTCATTAATAAAAAACATGTTTGAAACAGCTGTAGTGGAGTTTGACACATTTGTGTTCTTATTTTATTTAAACATGCATACACACAAACACATGCACACACACATATATATACATACATACAAACAAGCATACACACAGACAAATAAGCACAAATATACATACATACATACATACATACAAATGCATCCCAGTATCACACAAATGGCACCTGTGCCACTGGCATGTAAAAGCACGTTTCTATCATGCAAAGGGCACCCGTGTCAGTGGCACGTAAAAGCACCCATTACACTCTCGGAGTGGTTGGCATTAGGAAGGACATCCAGCCACAGAAGCCATGCCAAATCAGACTGGAGTCTGGTGCAGCCTTCCACTGTGCCAGCCCTGGTCAAACCATTCAACCCATGCCAGCATGGACAATGGACGTTAAATGATGAGGATGATGATCACACACACACACACACAGTGGGTATGGCTGTGTGATTAAAGAATTAACTTCCCAACCACATGGATTTTGGTTCAGTCCCTCTGACCAGCACATTGGGCATTTGATTTCTGGAGCTCTGAGCTGACCAAAACCTTATAAGTGGATGTTGTAGACAGAAACTGAAAAAGGCCTGATGTGTATCTATATATATGTTTGTGTAGTTTGAAAATGAGTATCACTGACATACAAAAGGTATCATTCACATCCGTACATATCACATTGTTGTGGAAGGATTCCAACCATCCCTCAAGTGACTAAAGGTAGACTGACTCACTGTTATAAAGAAATGTGAGCGATTGGCAGTTTGGGTTGGTAAGCAGTTCACTGTGAGCTGTGGTAGGGAGCGTTGAGTCTTTTGTAATAGTGCATCGTGTAAATACTTTCTCCCCACCACCACTACTTCATTATATCATATATCCAATACAAGGATATAAAACATGTTATACTAAAAAGTAGTGGACTTTTAACCCAGTTGTGTTCTTATTTTATACAAATGTAGATACAAACATGCAAACATGCTCATACATAAACATACATATAGACAGAATTTCCACTTTGAGTAAACTTCACTGTTTTCCATCTACTAAATCCACTCACAATGGAGTGTTAGGTAACAAACTGATTATATAACTTTATGCTCATCAGAGTTAGCTGATACACAAGGGAATATGACAACTGCTCTCTGTTCTATATATATAAATTTGTGCACACACATGCACACATACATACATACAGATAGAGGGTAGTCAAAAAAATTCCCAGATTCTCATTTATCAAGAATAGAAAATTTAGGAGGAGTTTTTTTGCCACACCTTATATATGTATGTACACACATGTCTATGCACATGTCCATATACATATGTATACACGTAAATACAAATATATGTATGCGTGTGTGTGTGTGTGCTCACATGATTATAGAGATGTGTCTGTGTACTTGTATTTGTAGGTATATAGATATGTGCATGTGTATAAATGTGCATATTCCATGCATATATATGCAAGTTGGCATGTATTTGTATATATGCTTGTGTGTGTGTGTGTGTGTGTGTGTGTGTGTGTGTGTGTGCTTTGATGAAGATGTCAGTAAAGACTATACAGTATGGATATCTTAACATTAAAAATCGTGTATATATGCACATGTGTATGTGTACATACTTATACACACACATGTCCGTATGCACTTGTGCATGTGTGCATATGCATATCAAGAGTCTTAAAAAAGGTACAACCATCAATAACAACTGCAATAACGAACACAATCTACAAATTGCATTATAAATTTATGAGGCTCCAATTTCATTTTTATCTATTTCTACACAGAATGAATTTATGCCAGTTTCCCCTTCCCTGTGTATATATGTATGTGTGTACAGGGTGTCTGCAAAGACGTGTCTCTGCACTTATATATATATATATATATATATATATATATATATATATATATATAGCTGTATGTTTATATGCAGACATGTTTTTTGCACGCATGTGTGTCTGGTTTTGCTAATATATTTACATACAAGGTGGTACAAAAAAGTTTCTGGACTAGTTATGTTTCTATAAAAAATTTATTATTAACCCAAGTTATAACATCATCTCCTTCGAAATAGTCACCTTGCACAGCAATGCACTTGTGCCAGCATTCCTACCACTTTTGGAATCCAACCTGGAAGTCATTTTCCAGAAGTGTGTAGAGGACGTTCTGCAATTCGCTCTTAATCTCAACAACAGTGTTAAAATGGAGACGTTTGAGCTGCCTTTTCACCTTGGGGAAGAGATGGAAGTCCACAGGTGCTAAATCTGGCAAACAGGGCAGAAGCAATGCCATGTTTTTGGCGAGACACTCACAAGTAAGAAGATCTTGGTGAAGAATCTGATTCTTCATGCTCCACAGATCTGGTTCCTTTCACCAAATATCCTCCCTCAAACACTTTAAAATGTCGAAGTAGAAGTCTCGATTGATGGTCTGGCCCTGGGGGATGAATTCTTGATGCACGATGCTGCAGATGTCAAAACAAAAATGATGAGCTCTTGAACTGCGGTTCTGTCATGCCTTCTTCAGTTGTAAAGATGAAAGGCTCTTCCATTGAAACAACTGCTGCTTCATCTCAGGGTCATACCTGTAGACCCAACCCTCATCACTGATGACGTTAATTTTACAACAAGCTTCCCAGGTTTAATGTAAAGTTCCACGTTGGCTCTTTGTTCCAGCTTCCTGTCCATGACAAAATTGCAGACTACAACATACATGCAATGACAAAAACACAAATTTCACAACTGGCAAAGAAAACACAGCGATGTCACTCAACATACTGCCCCTCATGAAGACCACTGCTGGCTCTCACTGCTCACACAACCATGTGCTGCCATCTGTTGGCACACTACAGATTTAGTTAGGAAACTATTTGATACCACCTCGCATATGTACGTTTGTATGTGTTCATTGCACTATGTTCACATATGTCTACATGCACATCTGTATATATGCATATGGATATATTTATACATATAGCTGTGTGTGTGTCTGCATATATATGTGTGTGTGTATATATACATATATATATATACACACATACATACACAGAGACATGTATGTATATGTGTGTGTACATATATAGAGAGAGAAATGTATGTATACAAGTACAATTATATATATGAGAGTGAGACATGTATGCGTGAGTATATACATAGAGAGAGAGAAAGAGAGAGAGAGAGAGAGAAAGAGAGAGAAAGAGAGAGAAAGAGAGAAAGAGAGAGAGAGAAAGAGAGAGAGAGAAAGAGAGAGAGAGAAAGAGAGAGAGAGAGAGAAAGAGAGAGAGAGAGAGAGGGGTGTATAAAAAGACATGTATGTATGTGTGTATTTACATATGTACCCACTGACAAAATGTGACACCACTTAAAAGAAAAGTGTTATAAGAATAGACACCTCAGGTGATCCTGATAAAAACCAGCCAAATGCCATGCCAGTATTCTTGTACCAGAATGAATTCTGCTAACAGTACCCAGTGTCAAGGGAAGGTCTTAAACCAGACAACACGTGATGCCAAACACCCAAAAAGAAAAAAAGGAGGGCATTTTATGGCAATACAGACTCAGAGAGGTTTATATACAATACTCAGGGCTTACTCGAAATGCAGAAAGATAGGTTTCATCACTGATTCTCTTTCCTTTCCTCCCATCATTTTTGTTCACTCTTTTATGACCAGATGCCCTACGAAATGCCAAACCTTTTATCTTTTACAACATGCAACAATACATGTCCTATTCTAAAACCACTATACACCCAGTCATTTCGTATCATTGGGTATAAGACACTTAAATCTACCATCTTAATTGCATTTGTCTATCAATCTACATTCCGTAACGATGATAAAGTCAGAATATGATGGTTGCATATTAAAGAATTTTGGTCTAAGTGTTTAAGAACTTACTAACAGGAATGGCTGTGTGGTAAGAAGCTTCAGGAGTGGGAGGTTGTCTCACCCAAGGAGTGGTTAAAAGACTTTAATAATAGAACGGTGGCGCTGAGGACCTATTCTAGGTCACTCAGCGCCATCGTTCAATTTAAAAGAGACATTATAGAAAAAGAGTTGGCAGAATATCTGCCAACTGTCAAATCTATTGCTCGGGGGACCAAATTTGCAACGGTCTGGTTGCTATTTGGTACCCTCGAGGAGGTAAACTCATTTGCCGGAAGGCCCCTTGAGGGGGAAGAAATTTTGTTCCTCCTCTCTTATTTTGGGAGGAGGGTTGTGAGATTCTGGGTGTGCAGGCTGCCCCCGGGCAAGGAGGCTGGATGGACCGAAGATACCATCCAGTGTGACCTGGGGGATAGCGGGCCTGGGCTATTAAATGTATCCATGGCTCCCGCGGTCGACTGGGAGGAGTCAAAGGCAACTTTGACCCTGTAGATCCCAGTGGCCGTGGGGGACATGGTTTTCTTGACTTTTTAAAAATGGCCAGGTTCAGGTACCCAGTAATACTTGAGGCACGCCCCCCCCCTTAAGTGTCACCTGTGCCTGGAGACCAGCCATATCAGGAGGAAATGTCCCCAGGGCCGTGGTAAGGCCCTGGAGCAGAAAAAAGAAAAGGTGGCTGCTGGAGAGTAAATCAGCTGAAACGCTGTGGTAACAACAAACAAGATGAGGACACATATCCGTCCATTGTAAATAACGTAAATAATGTACAGAATTCCTCATCAATATAGAACAAACTGAAAAGAGTTAAGAGGACCAAGTCCTGTAAACGCCATATAACTGAAATGAATCACTAAAAGCATTTTCCATTAAAAATCAACTGAGACATTAATATTGGTGATAAAATTTTATTTCTAATTCTAACCCTATTGATAAAGCTAGCAATATGACTTCAAACTAAAGAACTGGTGTGTCTAGATCAGATGGGAAGTTTTCCAAGACAAATGTAATCAATAACATTACTATTAATGACTAAAGTGTAACCAACCGTTTTATGGTGCAAAAAGTAATTATTATTTTCAAACTGGAAAGGAAAAAGAGAAAATGCGAGTGGCGCCAATGTAGAATTGACAAATTGTGGGAGTTGAGAGGATAAGGCCAGGTAAGGAAGATAGAAAACGGGTGAAAGAGCAGGAAGAAGGAATAGAAGAGAAAATAGAGAATTCTGCTTCTACCTCAGAGAAAAGTTTACTGATGAGAAATGAGGAGGAGAAAATATTAAAGAAAGAAAAGGGGAGAGAAAGAGAAGGGGAGAGAAAGAGAAGAAGCTGACAGTTGGACAAAGATAGATCAGGTAGAAGAAAAAAAAGATATATAATGAAGAAATAAATTAATTATAGAGGAGAGAATAAAAGTGGGAGAGAAGTTAAATTGGAATAGAAATTAAAAAATAAATAAAAAATTAAAAAGAAATAAAGAAAAATAAACATTATTTTGATTGGTGTGGCGGGGAGGTGGAGAGAAAAGATTAAGTCAAATAAGTGGTGGGGGGGGGGATAAATTAGATGTTCCTTATTGTTGCTGTTTTAACAACCAGTTTTCCATACCTGCATGGGTCAGAGGGAAATTTGTTGAGGCAGATTTTTTATGGATGGAAGCCTTTCCTGTCACCAACACTCACCTGTTTCCAAGCAAGGTAATATCTTCCTATAGTTAAACAGACAAAAGGAAATAAACAACCCCACTTGTATGACAGTGACACTCATTTACAACTATCACAATGTGAAGACAAGAAGGAACACAGACACACTACATGCGTTTGTGTGTGTGTGTATATATACATTTTATTGTTTTCTTTTTCTTTTATTTGTTTCAGTCATTTGACTGCGGCCATGCTGGAGCACCGCCTTTAGTTAAACAAATTGACCCCAGGACTTATTCTTTGTAAGCCTAGTATTTATTCTATCAGTCTCTTTTGTTGAACCGCTCGGTTACGGGATCGTAAACACACCAACATCGGTTGTCAAGCGATGGACGGAGGACAAACACAGACACACAAACATATATATATATGATGGGCTTCTTTCAGTTTCCGTCTACCAAATCCACTAACAATGCTTTGGTCGGCTTGAGGCTATGGTAGCAGACACTTGCCCAAGGTGCCACGCAGTGGAACTGAACCTGGAACCAAGTGGTTGGAAAGCAAGCTTCTTACCACACAGCCATGCCTGCACCTGTATATATATATATATATATATATGTATATATATATATATATATATATATATATATATATATATATATATATATATATATATATATATATATAAAACACACACACATACACACAAGAAGCTTCTTGCAGTTTTCGTCTTCCAAATCCATCCACAATGCTTTGGTCAGCCCAGGGCTATAATAGCAAACACTTGCCAAATGTGCTGCACAATGGGACTGAACCAGAGATCACATGACTCAGAAGCAAGCTTCTCAACCACATAGCGAAGCCGGCACCTCGGCATTGAATAATAATAATAATAATAATAATGATAATAATTAAAAGAAATATTGATAAAAAAGCTAAGAGGATAAGGTTTAAAGAGATGAAAAGAAAGAAAAAAACATGAATTTAGAAGAGAGAGAGAAAGACAGAGAGAGAGAGAGAGAGAGAAAGACAGAGAGAGAGAGAGAGAGAAACAAGGATGTTTAAGAGGAATGGGAGATGAAACCAATGACATAGAATGATGGAGAAGAGAAAAAGCTGAGAGAAAGTTAAAAAAAAAAAAAAATGAGAAGGATTTGAGAAATGGTTGCCTGAAGAAACGAAGCAGTGATTGTAAGAAATAACTTGCTTAAGCTGTTTGTTATTCTTCAGGCACGAAAAAAGAAAGAAGAAAAAATGATTTAAGTGCCAAACAATCTTTTCAAAGAACATTCAGTCCTTAACATGCAGTAAGTGCAGAATAATGCATGTCTTTTAGAAATGATTCTAAAATAACATGAGAAAATATAATAAAAATTTTATGATATACAAAGTGCCGAAGAATATGGTACAATTCAAAGTACAAAAGATTCGTTTAACACAAAACATTTCAGAAAGTGATTCTGACTCTGTTCAAAAGCAATTGAATGTTGCAGAGAAATAGTTTTGTTATATTTTGAGGCAATAAATGAACTAAGAATTTACCATAATTAAAGGAATAATGTTCCTTTTGCAAGTTAGGTAAAGAAAATTCCAGAAACAATATATTTTTAACAAAAGACAGTTGAATATTTCATTTATAAGTTTCTCCAAAAGAATACAAGTTAAACATACGCACATTGTTGCCGTGTCACTTCAGAACACGTCTATAATTCTGATTGTTCACGCTGTGCCACAAAGGTGCAGGACCCGGTGGTTAAAGTGCTGCATTCATGATTGCAAGATCGAGGTTTCTATTTCTTGGCTAGGTGAGTCACTGTGTTCTTGAGCACAAACCACTTCACTTTGCTTCAGCTGTAAATGAGTGACCCTGAGACAGACTGGAATCCCATTCAGGAGGAGTGTGTGGAGGGGGGGTATGTTGTCATATCAATCACTTTAACCCCCCCCCCACCCAAAGAAACAGGGTAACTGACCCTCTGAGTCCTAGGGCTTGACACAGTGATCTCCAGAGACTGACTTACTGCACCAATATGATTTTAAATAAATCAATGACATATCAATAAGTGACCCTCTATGTAGTTGCTTGACCAACTAGAAATAGCAGCCAAGTTTCCCAAATCACACATTGAATAATGCAGTCTTATTAGGGTTAGGGTCAACCCTAACCCTTACAAAGTCAGGACAGTCTCAGCTGGAATGTTTTTGATCAAGGGTCAGCCTAGGGTTAATCATTATTGTCGCAGAATTTGAATTAGACATTTTAAACAACAATTAGGCGCAGGTATGGCTGTGAGGTAAAGAAGTTTACTTCCTAACCACATGGTTACAAGTTCAGTCCCACTGCATGCCTCCTTGAATCCAGTGCATGTGTGCTTCTTTGTCTTGACATCACATAATAGTTGTAAATGAGTGTCACTGTCATACAAGCAGTGTCGTTTGTTTCCAATATTCTATGTAAACATGTCTAATAATGGAGAAATATTACCTTTGCTTGGAAACAGGTAAGGGTTGGCTACAGGAAAGGCATCTGCCATAGAAAACTTGCCTCAAATTCCATCCAATTCATGAAAGCTTTGGAAAAGTGGGTGCTTGCCAGTTCTGGTCAAACTGTCCAACCCAAACCAGCATGGACAACGGATGTTAAATGATGATGATTATAAATACAGGATCTTTTTCTGATCCATCATAAACGTGCTGTATTTTAACAGAGATCTAGGAAGTGTGACTTTGATAAATTCCCCTGAAGACATTATTAAAGGGATATGTGAAGTGAAACTGCATAATCAAGGAGGAGCTGAAGTCCCATTTTAGTATGTTTACCAAGAGCTTTCTTCTGGCTCTACATTACCTGCCACCTTTATACAATAAATATCAATTATTGACTGATTTAATTACTAGGTCGATCTAATTACTAGAAGAGATGCAGCTGTCTAACTTAATTAAGTGGCAACCTTTCAGTTGATTGTCTAAAGTTTATCTCTGACTCTCGCTGACCTACAGATAAGTGTCGGCTAACAGAACGTAATGAGCTAAATAGAATACTTTAATCAATTATAATTAAACTCATAATGAGAAAAAACAAATTTGATAATCATAATAACAATTCTTTTCAAAATGGAAAGGGGAGAGTACTCCATACACACACACACACATGTGTGTGTGTGTGTAATTGCTAGTATTGCTTTTAAGTTTTGGTACAAGGCCAGCAATTTCAGGAGAGTAGTAAGTCAATTATATTGACCCAGTATGCAACTGGTATTAATTTTATTTACCCCAGAAGGATAAAAGGTAAAGTTGACCTCAGCAGAATTTGAACTCAGAGCACGAAGATAGACATCCACTTTTCCAGGCTTGCATAGGTCTGATGGAATTCATTGAGAAAGATTTGTCTGTAACCAGACGCTCTTCCTAGCATCAGTCCTCACCGATTTCCAGGCTAGGTATCAGTTCTCTGTCGCCAGATAAGCTTTTTGCAATCTAGTTTACTGGGCAGCTCTGCTTCACAGTATCTTGCACAGTACATGTGGAAGAGAGAGACCCAGGAAGACAGGAGACAAAGAAGTGAAGGATGACCTCAGGATGCTGAACCTTTCAAATGAGATGACGAAGGACTGAGATGCCTGGCGCCTTGCTGTACTCAAGAAGGCCTGTCTTGCACAGCAGAAGAGTTAAGGCTGGTCACCCTGGTGAAGAGGATTGGCCTCTAAGAGCCCTGTGCTGGTGCCATGTAAATGAGCTCATGCCAGTGCCACTTTAAAGCACTCAACACACTCTCTACAAAATGGTTGGCATTAGGAAAGGAATCCAGCTGTAGAAACCATGGGAAATCAGACTGTAACCTGGTGCAGCTTTCCAGCTCTGCTCAAACCACCCAACCCATACCAGCATGGAAAACAGTCATTAAAAGATGATGATAATGATGATAATAATGATGATGGTTTATATTAATGTAATTCATTTTATTTTTTAAGTCAATTTCATATTTGCTTAATTTAAAAGTGACCTTCTCTGGCTTGGAAAGATCAGTAATCCTGAAAGATATCAGAGCCAAAGGCTCCAGAAAATTGATGCTGTACCTGTGTGTACATGTGTACATATATAAAAAAAGATTAATCTCAAAGCTTAAAGTTAATTAACCACATGTTAACTATCCTTCAAATAATATTACACAGATTACATGCAGCTATATACTTAATAGTAATTAAACAGCAGGTAAAATTGCAAGCATATACTTTTAATTGCCGCACCTTAAATGATTAAAATAATTAATGTGAAATCGAAATGCTTAAAAGAAGTTCCATAACCAAAAGCCAATACATTATGGCAGATATTAAATGGATCAAACATGAAACTTTAACATAAGAGAAGAACAGAATTATGTAACAGTTTGAAATTTGAAAATGCATTTAGTGTTGTGATCATAAGAATAACACTTAAAAAAAAAATATGGAGAAGAATGGCTAAATGGTTCATGCTAGGAACCACATGTCTAAACCATTAATAGGATAAGTTAACAATAAATCGATAAAGATCTATTTCAGTAAATCATTAATATATTAATGGGTTTTTCTCTTCTTTCACACATATACATACGTATATTCACATGTACACACACACACATGTACACATATTCATGTACACACACACACACACACACATGTACACACATTCATACACATTCATTCATATACACATACACATGCACACATACACACATTCATATACACATACATACATGTACACACACACATGTATATATATTAGTTGTTAGTGAGTTCTTTTGTATTTTAGTTGAAAAGAGGTAAAATTATATAAAAATAGAGTCAATAATTTGCTGATAAAATAGTCTCAAAATAATCAATAACTCTCAGGAGTTCTTCCGCAAAAATCAGCCAGATAGATATCAGTGATAAAGATATCACCAATGCACAGAGATCACCGATATTCTGATCACTCAAGTTGAACGGGTCAGAAGAGGGGAAAAACAACAAAAAAATTGTTACAATATTTTTTTTTTTACCATTAAGATATTCTCATTATTAGTATCATTATCATTAACGAGCTGGCAGAATCGTTAGTGTGCCGGATGAAATGCTTAGCGGTATTTTGCCTGTCGCTACATTCTGAGTTCAAATTCTGCTGAAGTCGACTTTGCCTTTCATCCTTTCAGGGTCAATAAATTAAGTACCAGTTACGTACTGGGGTCAATCTAATCGACTGGCCCCCTCCCCAGCCTTGTGCCTTTAACAGAAACGATTATTATTACTATCAACATAATTATTATTATTATTATTATTATCATAGAGGGTGGTGAGCTGGCAGAGTCGTTAGCACGCTGGATGAAATGCTTAGCGGCATTTTGCCTGTTGCTACATTCTGAGTTCAAATTCTGCCAACGTCAGCTTTGTCTCTCATCCTTTCAGGGTCGATAAATTAAGTACCAGTTGCTTACTGGAGGTCGATCTAATCACCTAGACCCCTTGCCCAAAATTTCAGGCCTTGTGCCTAGAGTAGAAATGATTATCCTTATTATCATCATAATAGAAGGTGACAAGCTGGCAGAACCCTTAGCACGCTGGGCGAAATGCTTGGCAATATTTCATGTCTTTACATTCTGAGTTCAAATTCTGCTGAGGTCGACTTAGCCTTTCATCCTTTCGAGAATAATGAAAATAAATACCAGTCGAGTACTGAGACTGGTCAACTCAACTTTCCCTTTTGTCCTGCAGGCTAAATACAAACTCACTGGTGGTGGTGGTGGTGGTGGTGGTGGCGGTGGTGGTAATGGTTGTGACGATGATGATGATTATGGTGAGGATTCTCATCAAATTTTATGCATGACACTCACTAAACTTTTAAAATATAAATACCCTTAATTGCAATTATTTCTTCAACCAATTAATCAATCTTTTTCTTTTAATATTTTGAGTCAAGTTACCAAAACCGTTGCAGACTAAGATACCTCCATAACAGTCATCCTTTGTTAAAAGGATTAATTTAATTTTTAATGCTGAAAGAAAAAACAACAACAACAAATTAACAAAAAAGAAAATGAAATCAAAATTGACGAAGATAATATCTCGTTCTTCCCCTTCTCTCTTCCCTCCTCTTTTTTTGTGATTAATTCACTTTAATTACGTCTCAAAGCAACCAAAGAGATTAAATTATATTTCATTTTAATTCACATTTCTCCTTTCCTTTTTACTAACATCACATAATGTTGATCCATGAATACACAAGATCCAGGCATGGTTGGGTGGTTAAGAAACTTGCTTTCAAACCATGTGGTTTGAAGTTCAATCCTACTGCATGTGGAGGTACATATATTTTAGTGGTTAGGGTATTTAGCACACGATCGTAAGGTTGTGAGTTCAATCCCTGGCGACGTGTCGTGTCCTTGAGCAAGATACTTTATTTCATGTTGCTCCAGTTAACCCAACTGGCAAAAATGAATTGTATCTGTATTTCAAAAGGGCCAGTCTTGTCACATACTAAATCATGCTGAGAAGTACGTTAAGGGTAAGCATGTCTGTGGAGTACTCAGCCACTTGCATGTTGATTTCATGAGCAGGCTGTTCTGTTGACTGGATCAAGTGGATTGTTGTCATAAGTGACGGAGAGCCAAGTGTCTTTTACTAAAACCATATGAGTGGATTTGGTAGATGGAAACTGAAAGAAGCCCAGTGAGTGAGTGAACCTGTAATGACCCCCAGCCTCAACAAATTCCATTTGACCCATGCAAGAATGAAAGGGTAAATACAACATTCTTTTCTGCTCTAGGCAAAAGGCCCGGAATTTGGGGGGAGGGATGCGAGTCAATTAGATCAACCCCAGTATGTAACTGGTACTTAATTTATCAATCCCAAAAGGGTGAAAGGCAAAGTCGGCATTGGTAGAATTTGAACTCAGAACATAAAGACAGACAAAATACCGCTAAGCATGTCGCCCGGCGTGCTACCGATTCTGCCAGCTCGCCACCTTAGGGTGAATGCAACATTACAACAACAATGGCAACACAAAGAGACATCACCATTTGAACCAGTAACCCCTTGGTTTGTTGAATAAATAAACAGATCTCTAATGAACCATACAAACCAATTTCCATGTTACAGGAATAGTTTTATAGAAAAACCTTTAAAATTTTTCAAAAAAAACAAAAAAACACAACAGAAAATAATTTCTAAGTTTGGCACAAGGCCAGCAGGGGGGGATCAGTCGATCACATCGACCCCAGTAGGTAACTGGTACTTATTTTATTGACCTCAACAGGATGAAAGGCAAAGTCAACATCAGCAAAATTTGAACTCAGAACAAAGACAAAACACTAAGCTAACAATTCTGCCAGCATCCCACCTTAATAATAATAATAATAATCCTTTCTATTATAGGTACAAGGTCTGAAATTGGGGGAGGGGGATAGTTAATTACATTGATCCCAGTGTTTCACTGGTACTTAATTTATCAACCCCGAAGGGATGAAAGGTAAAATCGACCTCAGTGAAATTTGAACTCAGAACGTAACGACAGATGAAATACTGCTAAGCACTTCACCTGGCGTGCTAACCATTCTGCCAGCTCCCCCCTGCCTTCTCAATAATAATAATAATGATAATAATAACAATAACAATAATAATAATAATTAGATGCAAATAGGCCAGACATTGTATTGAAAGACTTCAGACAAAAATCATGCCTCCTCATTGATATGACTGTCCCAATCGATGTAAGCGTATCTGTCAAGACCTACCAAAAACTGAGCAAATATAAAGATCTTGAAATAAAAATTGGCAAAATGTAGCAACAGAAGACTAAAGCAATACCTGTTGTCATAGGTGTCCTAGGAATGATAGCAAAAGGGGTTGATTGCTACCAAGCTCAGATACCAGGAAACTCCAAAATAGCAGAAATTCAAAAGATAGTACTCATGGGAACTGCCCATATCCTACGTAAAATACTGTCTTTGTAATCTAAAATTTTAAAACAAACATAATTTTCTTATGTTTTCTTAAACATTCTCTAGAACAACACTATGTACAAAACCAAATATATGGCACCCTAGGCATAACACCAACACGAACTTCTAACTTGTTGTTTCTTGAGGTCTTTGGGTGAGACTTGGAGCCATCTTGTACAAACGTAAAGCAAAAGTCAAACAATGGTGCTTGTGTGGCTATGTGGTGAAAAGATTGCTTCCCAACCACACGCTTCTAGGTTCAGTCTCACTGCATGGCACCTTGGACGAGTGTTTTCTATTATAGCCTCAGACTGACCAAAGCCTTGTGAATGGATTTGGTAGGTGGAAACTGAAAGAAGCCTGTCATGTGTGTGTGTGTGTGTGTGTGTGTGTGTATTTGTCCCTATCACTGCTTGACCACCAGTGTTGGTGTGTTTACATCCGCATAACTTAGCAGTTCAGCAAAAGAGACCAACAGAATAAGTACCAGGCTTTAAAATAAATAAATAAATAAATAAATAATGGAGTCGATTCAATCAACTAGAAATTCTTGAAGACGGTGCTCCAGCATGGCTTCAGTCTAAAGACTGAAACAAGAAAAAGATTAAAGAATAATAATTAAAATGCCCAGTGCTACATCTCAGAGGTAAGATAGAATTCAGAAAATTTACCATTATTGATTGTATTTAAAGCGAATAATTTGTAAGAATTCATTTTATTTGAAAGAAGGAATTCGAAAGAAAAAAAAACAAACCTCGGAATAAAAAAATAAATCTTTTTGTTTTCGTAAAATAGCAGCTGTGAATTGTATGATTGACTGAAATAAAGAAGCTTTCACAGTAATTTCCCAACGCTTTACCAAAAACGGCATTAAACACTGCACGGAATCGCAGGCTCTTTTCACTCAAAGACTTTTCTTTTGTGTGCCAGCCGTCTTTGTTTCAGTTTTCCTTCCCTGAATTCCACTATTTTCCTTCCAAACACACACACACACACATATATACACAATATATATATATAGGTATCTTTTATCTTTTACTAGTTTCAGTCTTTATACTGCGGCCATACTGGAGCATGGCCTTGAAGAATTTTTAGTCGAATGAATCGCCCCCAGTACATATTTCCTTTCTAAACTTTGTACTTATTCTATCGGCCCCTTTTGTCAGACCCCTAGTTAATGGGGATGTAAGCACACTAGCACAGGTTGTCAAGCAGTGGTGGAGGACAAACACACACACACACAGCATGTATTTATGTGGGCAAACCAATGAGGGAGCCAGCCTCTATGCAGTCACCACACCTGCTAGACATAGCAACTAAATTCTCTTAAATCACAACTGGTTTAAAAAAAAATTAAAATGGAAGGACACACTGTATAATGTAATCTTAAAAAAACTGGGATGGTCATGGCTGGAATGCTTTTGACTCCGTCTGTTTAACCAGGACTGACTTCAGTCTAAACAACAGCAACCAGCCTTGGTACACACACACATCAGCATTGCACTTATTCCACTTATAAAGATCTTTAAATCTTCAACTTGATAATTGTTTGGTTGTTCTCCACCACCAAAAGGAAAAAAAAAAACTATATTTTAAGAGTAATTTGCATATTTCTAAGCTCTGACTAATTAGTTAATATTCCAATTAATTGATTATTATCATTATGATTATTATCCTTATAATTAATTACCATCATCATTACAATTCATTATTATTATTTTCCAGTAGTCATATTGTTATGTTGCGCTTCTACTGCACTTACCAAGTGCAGTTCTTGGACACCTGAAGTATTTTGTTATTCTTACTATTTTGGTTTCATGGTTTGGCACAAGGCCAGCAATTTCCAGGAGAAGGGTAAGTTGATTACATCGACCCCAGTATTCAACTGGTACTTATTTTATTGACCCCCAAGAAGGATGAAAGGCAACGTCAGCGTCAGCAGTATTTGAACTCAAAATGTAGAGATGGTCAAAATGCTGCTAAGCCTTTTGCTTAGCAGCATTTTAATGATTCTACCAGCTCGCCAGCCTCTTTATTATTATTATTATTATTACTATTATTACCTCCTCCTCAGCAAAGGAAGAGCTATTGTTTCCAGTTATGTTTGCTTGTTTGTCTGTGGACAAGATATCTCGAAAACCGCTGGATGGATTCAGATGAAACTTTCAGGGATGTTTGGCCTCGTGACTGGCACAAACCGACTAGATTTTGGGATAGATCCAGTACTGGAGAAGGATTCTGGATTATTTTTCCTGTTTTTTTACTTAATTTTTGAGAGTGCTCAGGTTTGTTTTCAGTATTCTCATTTGTGAGAGCAGTCGAGTTTATTTCAGATATTCTCATTTTAAAAATCATTTCTGGCTAATCGTTGAGAGGACATTGGTGTTGCCTTGGTAGAGGTTTGTGCTCTCTGAGTGCTCTTGTTATTATTAATATTATTATTATTATTACTGTATTGAAAGTGTATTACATAGAATGTGTGCAGTGCCTAGCAGTGCTATTTCATGCACGTTATATCCATTCATAATCCCTGTGGGTTTGTTCAGGCATTTGTCTGCCTGTTTTTTGAGCATATCTAAAGCACTTTCCATCACCTATTATTATAGGGATTATTTCTATTTCCAAGTCCTACATTTGGGTTACCTCTGTTCCTAGATCTTTGTATTTCGATCATCATTATTTAATGCCCACTTTCCATGCTGGCATGGGTTGGACAGTCTGACTGAAATGAAATTAAATACTGAAGGACAACCTCAGAATACTGAACTTTTCAGACGAGATGACAAACAACTGAGATACCTGGTGCCTCAAGAAGACCCATCCTGCAAAGCAGAAGTGTTAATGCTGCTCCCCACTGCTGAAAAGGATAGGTAAGCAGGAGTCATGTGCCAGTGACACATAAAAAGCACTTGGGCTGGTGTCACATTAAAAGCAAACAGCACACTCAGTAAGGTGGTCGGCAATAAGAAGGGCATCCAACCATAGAAACCAAGCTGAATCAGACTGGAACCTGGTGCAGCCTGCCAGCTCCTGTCAAACTGTCCAACCCATGATATCAAATGATAATGATGAGACACACACACACACACACACACACACACACGTACATATATACATACATACATACATACATATGTATTATCTGGTTATGTAATAGAATCTGAGCTATCAGCACCAAGCTGCATTTCTATTGATTCTTAATTGTGACAGAGCAGACAGCAGCTGTAACTATTTACTACCTTGTCTGATATTAAAAATAATACAATATGCTATGTAATATATATACGAGATGATATTGACTCAGAACCAATGAAATATTTTGTTCAATATGCTATTATAACGCTGGTGCAATAAGATAGAAAAAAAAGAATTTTGATTATGTAAATATATTTAGTTTTTGCTACGAAAACTGTTTCATGTTAAAACCTGAAATGAGAGAGTTTATTATGACAAACAATTGGAATTCCACTCTTCGTTCTTTGATTCTCCTGTGACCAGGAATAGCTGATTACATGCTTGCTCAATCAAGTGTTTACACATTAAAATCATTCAAATATGAACAGAATAACAGAATGTGATGCAGCTTAAAAAAAAAAAAGAAAAAAAAAGAAAAGGTGACCAAGAATAATTAACTATGATTTCACAATGCATTTGACAATCCATTTTGTGTATCAAAACATATTTTGCATTGCAGGTTGCTGTGAATATTGTTTTAGGTTAAAGCTAATGAGAATTTGTGATTGAGTCTCCATTCAATTTCCCTTCTGCTAAAACTTGTTTATATAATTGATCATTCAGCCATATGCACACTCAATAAAGATTCTGTTATGTAACACAATGTGGTGCTGTTTTCACAAAAATTAACCACCCCTCGAGGTAGGATGTAGAACATTTGCAGGCTCCTTCCTCTCCAGAGACTACAACATGCTGGGCATTACAGAGGCCTGTAGGCAGTAGGGGCTAGTAAAGAGTAGGGGATAGTAAGCAGTAGGGGAGAATAGACAGAAGGCCATCAGGTTGGCTGTGGGGGCAGTAGAGGTTGCATCAAAGTGGCTGTAGATCTTTGAAGGGGACAGTGCTACCAGGGGTGGTGTTACCAGGACACAATTTTGGTCAGCCCTGGCTGAGACACTTGTGTATGTGTGTCGGTTGAAAGATCCAAAATAAATGTCAAAAGCTGTGTCGTAAGAAGTATGCTTCTCATCTACATGGTACCACAGAATGGTGCCTTGGGCAGTGTCTTCTAGGAAAGCTCTAAGCCAACCAAATCCTTGTGAATTGGTTTCATAGACA
Organism: Octopus bimaculoides; assembly: GCF_046866305.1. NCBI lineage: Eukaryota > Metazoa > Mollusca > Cephalopoda > Octopoda > Octopodidae > Octopus > Octopus bimaculoides. The sequence continues at coordinate 2,293,735 of NC_142935.1, read as the reverse complement.
GAAACTGAAAGAAGCCTATCACATACATGCATATGTGTGCACACACGCACACACACACATACACACACACACATCATCATCATCATTTAATGTCCATTGCACATGCTGGCATGCACTGGACGGTTTGACTGAGTTGGACAGTTTGACTGGGTCGGACGGTTTGACTGGGTTGGCACGCTGTGCCAGGCTCCAGTTTGAGTTGGCATGGCCAACATGGAGAACGGCTGTTAGGTAATGATGATGATGATGTGTGTGGTGGAAGTGAGGGGAGTGCAGAACTGTGAGTTAAATGGAGTGAAGGTTGCAAGAATTAGAGATGGAGAAGGGTGAGGAGGTGAATGAATGAAGGTCAAGTGTTAAGTAAAGAGGTTAATAATTGGATATGGGTTGAATGTAATGAATAGTAGATAAGGGGGTGGGCTGGGGGTGATCACTAATCTATTACTAATAGATATGTATGTTACTGTTCTGTTACTAATATATATATATTACGGGTATATGGTGTAGTGGTTAAGAGCGCAGGCTACCAACCCCAAGATTCCGAGTTCGATTCAAGGCAGTGACCTGAATAATAATAATAATAATAATAATATTGAAAAATACCTTAGGAATGAGAACCCAGGTTTGAAATTTCTCCAAGACACCTGATGAAGGCTAGAGGGTATATCAGCCAAACCGTTGTGCTGACAACAAACAAGATGAGGACAAATATCCGTCAAATGTAAATAATATATATATATACATATCATCATCATCGTTTAACGTCCGCTTTCCATGCTGGCATGGGTTGGACGATTTGACTGAGGACTGGTGAAACCGGATGGCAACACCAGGCTCCAGTCTAATTTGGCAGAGTTTCTACAGCTGGATGCCCTTCCTAACGCCAACCACTCAGAGAGTGTAGTGGGTGCTTTTACGTGTCACCTGCACAAAAACGGCCACGCTCGAAATGGTGTCTTTTATGTGCCACCCGCACAAGCCAGTCCAGGGGCACTGGCAACGATCTCGCTCGAAAATCCTACGGGAGCCAGTCAGGCGGTACTGGCAACGGCCACGCTCAAAATGGTGCATCTCATGTGCCACCCGCACAAGAACCAGTCCAGGGGCACTGGCAACGATCTTACTTGGCTTGCCGGGTCTTCTCACGCACAGCACATTTCCAAAGGTCTCGGTCAGTAGTCATCGCCTCGGTGAGGCCCAATGTACGAAGGTCTTGCCTCACCCCCTCAGCCCAGGTCTTCCTGGGCCTACCTCTTCCACGGGTTCCCTCAACTGTTAGGGTGTGGCACTTTTTCACGCAGCTATCCTCATCCATTCTCACTACATGTCCATACCAGCGCAATCGTCTCTCTTGCACGCCACAACTGATGCTTCTAATGTTCAGCTTTTCTCTCAAGATACTTACACTCTGACGGGTATTCACATTGACATTACACATCCAACGGAGCATACTGGCTTCATTCCTTGCGAGCTTACGTATGTCCTCAGCAGTTACAGCCCATGTTTCACTGCCATGTAGCATGGCTGTTCGTACGCATGCGTCATACAGTCTGCCTTTTACTCTGAGTGAGAGTCCCTTTGTCGCCAGCAGGGGTAAGAGCTCTCTAAACTTTGCCCAGGCTATTCTTATTCTAGCAGCTACACTTTCAGCGCACCCACCCCCACTACTAACTTGGTCGCCCAGATAGCGGAAGCTATCGACTACCTCTAGTTTTTCACCCTGGAATGAGATAGAAGTTGTTTCCTGTTTGTTTACAGTCTTTATTGCACCTGAACATCTGCCACAAACAAAAACTAACTTGCTAGTTAACCTGCCTTTGATGTTGCTGCACCTCTTATGTGTCCATAGCTTGCACCGGGTACATCTTATAGAGTTACTACCTACTCCTTTTCTACATACTGAGCAGGGCCATCTACCTGAAGGGGTTTGTGTTTTATCTACCTTCCTACTTATTAGGATTTTGGTTTTAGCTAGGTTGACTCTAAGGCCCTTCAGTTCTAGACCTTGCTTCCACACCTGAAACTTCTCTAGTTCTGATAGTGACTCCGCAATTAGGGCAAGGTCATCAGCATAGAGGAGCTCCCAGGGGTAACCTGTCTTGAACTCCTCTGTGATTGCCTGGAGGACTATGATAAATAAGAGGGGGCTGAGGACGGAACCTTGGTGGACCCCTACCTCTACCCGGAATTCATTGCTGTACTCATTTCCAACCCTCACCTTACTGGCAGCATCTCTGTACATGGCTCGCACAGCTCTCACTAACCATTCTTCTATCCCAAGTTTCCTCATTGACCACCAGATAAGGGATCGGGGGACCCTGTCAAAGGCTTTCTCCATGTCAACGAAAGCCAGGTACAGAGGTTTATCCTTAGCTAGGTATTTCTCCTGCAACTGTCTCACTAGAAATAAGGCATCAGTAGTGCTTTTACCTGGCACGAACCCAAACTGCATCTCATCTAAATTGATTCGCTCCCTAATTAGTTGGGCTATGACCCTCTCTGTAACTTTCATAACCTGATCTAACAGCTTGATGCCTCTGTAATTATTTGTATATATATATATATATATATATATATATATAAGAAACAAGTTTAAAATAATGGTCACTACATGTAATTCCTTTATTGGAGTAAATTAGGCTTACAGCTGTTTCCAGTAATCATTATAGGTACATTACTGATAGGTTTACTTAATTGATATATTGATCAATTGATAAAAATTGAATGACCTAAGAAAATTGATGCTATTTTCGTTAGAGCTATTTTTCATTATAACAAGCAGAGCACTGAAGGAATGGAGATATATATATATATGTATATATATATATATATATATATATATATACGATGGGCTTCTTTCAGTTTCCGTCAACCAAAATCCACTCACAAAGCTTTGATCAGCCTGAGGCTATAGTAGACGACATTTGCCCAAGGTGCCACACAGTGGGACTGAACCCAGAACCATGTGGCAGGGAAGCAAGCTTCTTACCACACAGCCACAGCTGTTTTTTTTCTTAAGTTATTTATTTGAAAAAGTGAGAGAAAAATATAACATTTATCATGATTTACACAAATATTTGCTGTGTGTTTTAGATACAACGATCTGATATCTTTGGAAACGATGCCATAAAATGGTTGAATTTAAAAGATGATGAGAGGAATTAATACTAGAAAATTCTATATTGACTTTGAAGGAATCATCTTGGGATTATATGTTCAATGTAATGCATTCCTCAGTAACAGAACCAGACTTTATTAAACTGTTGGCACCTTTTATTAACTCTTCGATTAAAAGCAGATTCCTTTTGGTATTAATGGGGAATAACAAGGATTATAACAGCAAGAATAATAATGGCAGCGGAAACAATAATGGCAGCGGAAACAATAATGGTAAGGAAGATATGATGGTGGTGGTGATGGTGATGGTGGTGGTGATGGTGATGGTGATGGTGATGGTGATGGTGATGGTGGTGGTGGTGGTGGTGGTGGTGGTGGTGGTGGTGGTGGTGATGGTGGTGATGGTGATGATGGTGATGGTGATGATGGTGATGGTGATGATGGTGATGATGATGGTGATGATGGTGATGATGGTGATGATGATGATGGTGATGATGGTGATGATGGTGATGATGGTGATGATGGTGATGATGGTGATGATGGTGATGATGGTGATGATGGTGGTGATGATGGTGATGATGATGATGATGATGATGATGATGATGATGATGATGATGATGGTGATGATGATGGTGATGATGATGATGATGATGATGATGATGATGATGATGATGATGATGATGATGATGATGATGATGATGATGATGATGATGATGATGATGATGATGATGATGATGATGATGATGATGATGATGATGATGATGATGATGATGATGATGATGATGATGATGATGATGATGATGATGATGATGATGATGATGATGATGATGATGATGATGATGATGATGATGATGATGATGATGATGATGATGATGATGATGATGATGATGATGATGATGATGATGATGATGATGATGATGATGATGATGATGATGATGATGATGATGATGATGACGACGATGATGATGATGGTGATAGCGGTGGTGATTGTGGTGTTGATGTTGGTGGTGATGATGATGGTGATGACGATGATGGTGGTGGTGATGATGATGATGATAGTAATGATGGAGAGTGATAATGATGGCAGAGATTATCTAATGAGAATAGTAATGATAAAAATCTTGATGGCAGCAATGATAACGATTGTGATGATGATTGTGATGATGATACAATTATAGTCAAGGCTTTTTTTTTTTTAAAGTTTAGCTTCCTCAATTACACTAAAAAGTTAACACATGATCAAATAGGCACAGGTTTGGGCAAGTGTCTTCTACTATAGCCTCAGACTTACCAAAGACTTGTGAGTGGATTTGTTGGGTGGAAACTGAACGAAGCCCATCATATGTATGCTGCAAAACTGCTAGGACTCTCCAGAGTCTGATTGATGAGGAAATCTGCTGTGAATGGTCTGTGTATCCCGATAGGATGAAAGGCAAAGTCGACCTCAGCGGAATTTGAACTCAGAACGTAACGCCACCCTCATTTATATATTGGTATATACCTATATAGATATGTGTGTGTGTGTGCTTAACAACCAGTGTTGATGTGTTTATGTCCCCATGACTTGACAGTTCAGCAAAATAAACAAATAAAATAAGTTCCAGGTTTTAAAAAAAATGCAATACTGGGATCAATTCATTCAGCTTAAAGTTCAAGGTGGTGCCCCAGCATGGCCACAGCCTAATAACTGCAAAAAATAAAAACTAAAAGAAACAATGGACTTTTGTCATCGTATATCCCCAGAGCAGCCCTAATCAAAAGTGTACCAGTAATCACTTCTCCATCTTTTTATCTGACATAAAGCCTCGAGAACTTCATTTCGTTTATTATTTTTTTTTAAAAACCAGGAAAATGCAATCTGAGACAGATTTGACTATTATTTTCAGCAATGGAACCAACCACTTAGAGGTTCCCACATACCTGACAGAAACCAATAGAAGTATTGCCGAAGGCGACAAGCTGGCAAAATCATTAGCACACTCATTCCGTCCATCCATACGTACTGAGTTCAAATTCCACCGAGGTCGACTTTGCCTTTTATCTTTCTGGGGTTTATAAAATAAGTACCAGCTGTGTACCAGGGTTGATGTAATCCACTTACCCCCTCCCCCAAAATTGCTGGCCTTGTGCCAAAATTTGAAACCAATATAGGTATTGCCTATTATGGAATTTGATGGACAAATTTACCAAAAATCAAAACTCCTTGATATGATAATTACTCTTTGAGAGCCATTAATATTTTATTTTTATTGATTAATTACTATAAAAAATTTATATTGAAAATAACATTTTTGAAAAAAACATGGTCTTAAAAATAATGTGTGTGTGTGTGTATCTGGATGTGTATGCTGGTGTACAGATGTATGTATAAGTTTGGATATGTGTGTATATATGTGCATTTAAATTTATATATATATATATATATATATATATATATGTATGTGTGCATATGCATGTACATGTATATACACACACACATATATATATGCGTGTATATGCATGACTGTGTATGCATGTGTAGGTGTGCATATAAGTATGTATATGTGTATATGTATGTATATGCTTGTATAAGTGTGTATGCTTTTATGTGTACATATATCTGTTTATAAGTATGCAGTTATGTTTGGTTTTTGTGTGCAATAATTATTTCAAAGAAATGGTAAAAAAAAAAAACAATAATTATGAAAAAGCAATTAAAAAAAATTTTATTAATAATCACTGCTATAATTATTTGGGTTTTTTTTTTTTTTTTTTAATTATAAGAGATACCTATTTGAAGAATTCAGAAGAAAAACATTATTTGCTGTGGAAGCTAAATTAATAAATGTTTATCAAAGACAATTCCTGATAAAGAAAACCACAAAATAAAGTAACAAAAATATTTAATAAATTAGTTTTTTCGGAAAATTACACACGTCTAACTTGACAAAGTAATGATGGAATAGTTGACCAAACCTGATGTTATAATTAAATAATAATTAATAAATCATCATCATTGTTGTTTAACGTCCGCTTTCCATGCTGGCATGGGTTGGATGGTTTGACTGAGGACTGGCAAACCAGGAGGCTGCACCAGGCTCCAATCTGATCTGTTTCTACAGCTGGATGCCCTTCCTAATGCCAACCACTCCGAGATTGTAGTGGGTGATTTTTACGTGCCACTGGCATGAGGGCTAGTCAGGCGGCACTGGCACCGGCCACACTTGAATGGTGCTTTTTACATGTCACTGGCATGGGTCCAGTCAGCCGGCACTGGCATTGACCACGCTTGAAAGGTGCTCTTTACATGTGACAATAATAATAATCTTTTCTACTATAAGCACTAGGCCTGAAAATTTATGGTAGGGGGTTGGTCAATTCCATCGACCCCAGTATTCAACTGGTACTTATTTCATCAACCCTGAAAGGATTAACGGCAAAGCTGACCTCGGTGGAATTTAACCTCAGAGCCTAAAGACGGACAAGATACCTCAAAGCATCTTGCCCAGCATGCCAAGGATCCTGCTAGCTCACCGTCTTAATAATAACAATAATAATAGTTTCAAATTTGGGCACAAGGCCAGCATTTTCAAGGTAGGGGGTAAGTCAATAAAATTAACCCCAGTGCGTGACTGGTACTTATTTTATCAACCCTGAAAGGATGAAAGGCAAAATCGACCTCGGCAGAATTTGAACTTAGAACGTGAAGACAGACGAAATACCACTAAGCATTTCCCCAGCTTGCTAACGACTCGGCCAGCTCACTACAACAACAACAACAATAATCCTTTCTACTGGAAGCACAAAGCCTCAAATTTGGGGGAGGGGATTAAGCCAATTACATCGACCCCAGTGCGTAACTGGTACTTATTTAATTGACCCTGAAAGGATGAAAGGCAAAGTTGACCTTGGAACAATAATAATAATAACAATAATAATATTAATGAGGATTTCAAATTTTGGCACAAGGCCAGCAATTTCAAAGGAAGGGATAAGTCGATTACATTGACCCCAGTAATCAACTGGTACTTATCTTAATGACCACAAAAGGATGAAAGGCAAAGTCAATCTTGGTGGAATTTGAACTCAGAATGTAAAAACAGATGAAATACTGCCCAATGAGCTAACGATTCGGCCAGCTTGCTGCCTTAATAATGATAATAATAATAATAATAATAATAATAATGATAATAATGATAATAATAATGATGATGATAATAATAATAATAATAATAATAATAATAATAATAATGATAATAATAATGATGATGATAATAATAATAATAATAATAATAATAATAATAATAATGATAATAATAATAATAATAATAATAATAATAATAATAATAATAATGGTTTCAAATTTTTCCACAAGGGTAGCAATTTTGGAGAGGGGATGAGTCGATTACATCAACCCCAGTTTTTCAACTGGTACTTATTTTATTGACCCCCCCACCCCACCCCAAAGGATGAAAGGTAAGGTTAACCTCGGCGGAATTTGAATTCAAAATGTAGCAACAGGCAAAATACCACTAAATATTTCATCCAGCTTACTAACGAGCCTTCCAGCTTGCCACCTTAATAATAATAATAATAATAATAATAATAATAATAATAATAACAACAATAACAATAACAATAATAATAATAATAATAATAATAATAATAATAATAATAATAATAATAATAACAACAATAACAATAATAATAATAATGTATTATAATTTACTGACTTAAAATGCTGTCATAGACAAGATTATTTCCTTCTTCAATATCAGTTCCTGCATAGTTTTGTGATACAAGATTTCAAATAAATAGAAATATCTTCTCTACTTTTGAAAAACAAAAAAAACAAAAAAAAACAACAAATTTATCTCCAAAACTTCATTTCTTCATCATCTCTATTTCCATTCACTGATCAATGGTATCGGATAATATAATTATGACAAGTCAATCAGATAGAAGATTTTATTAGAAACAACACAAAACATCAAAACTGTAAATAATTGTTACCATTATCGGTTCTCTGCACAAACAATACTCAATATTCTTCAACAGCCAAATTCAATCTAAACTTTGCTAATGAATTATCAATCAAAGGAATATGAAGACAACTTCAAAACTGAAGCTGATGCAGTCAATATTGATAAACACGATCATTCTTCATTCACAGCACAACAGATGCTAAAGAGGTAAGCAAACATCATGCGTATGAGATTAATAAACTTCCTAGACAATATGAAGATCATCATTATTTAATGCCTGTATTCTATACCGGCCATGGGTCGTCTGGTTTGATGGGATCTGACCAGCCAGCGACTTGCATCTGCTTTGGCAAGGTTTCTACACCTGGGTGCCCTTCTTAATGCCAACCATTGTACAGAGTATACAGAGTGTTCTCACAAGTGCTAGTGCCACAGAGTCACTCACAAGACAAGAACCCCTTGGCTGAGTGGGAGTGCAGTAGTGAGAAACGGTTTTGTGCCAAGTGTTGAGAGGCTGAAGTATGACAGAGGGACAGGAACGAATATCTTGGTGAAGAGGAGAGATGTCTGGCTTCCCGAAAGGAAGAAAGGGCAGTGGAGGTGAAGTGTCAGGGGGACAAAACAGAGATTAGGGACAGAAAATCAAGGCTGGCTAGGTGGGTTGGCAAGTGTGTGAGAGGAGAGAAAGACAGTAGAGATGAGGATAGAAATGAATAGAGTGAGTGGTGAAGATGAGTGGAGGCAAGGACAAGGGGGAGTGTGAGTTCAGTGGACGGGAAGGTAAAGGAAACTGGGAATGGATAAAGGAGGAGGAAGAGGTAATAGAAGTAACAGTAGTACGGGGGTATGTGCCATAACAGTGCATTGTTGCATCTACCATTTGTTGGTGATTCCCTACACCTGGTGATTGATACTTTTGCACCACTCAGGTGACAACCCTCCAACCCATGGGTCTCTTTGGGTAGATGTTGCTGGTGAGGGCTTTGCAAGGTCGGAGTGCAAATCCTACGGCAACCTCTTTTAATTGCCTTTACAACATGCATGGGTTTATTCCTAGACGTTGCCAGACTCCAGACAGCAAGGGGAGGCGGTAAGTGGATATGTATAAAAAGGCGAGAGATAGAGAACAACAGTAGAATAAAACAGATGAGAAAGAGGGAGATAATGTAAACCTGTACAGTGACAGAGAAGGAGGTTAGAGGTACATAGGGGTGGATATCATAACAAAGGTAAGGGAAGGTCATCGATGGCAGATATGAGAAGGTGCTCCATACATCCTGATTGTAGTTGTTGCTACTATTGTTATTGCACGCAGTTGCTGTTACTATGGTTACGATCAAATTCTTTGTGTTTTCCAAACATACTACTCCTGTTAAATCTTTCCCCAATAAAAAGCTCATTACTTATGAAATTCTTCAATAAATATATATGATTGATTGATTTTTCTTGTTGCCGATTTGACCTTGATGCAGGAGTTCAAACATTTAATGAATAGATCAACTTTGTACCTCATAATTGAATTAGATTAGCTTAATTGATCATGACTAGATTAGCTTAATATCTTAGATCAACAAGCTATCAGCAACATGATCCTAGTAAATCATTATATAAACATTGAAAAAGAATAAATTAAATGGATAAACTTGATTTATAATTGAGAGTTAGGGGTTAGAAAAGAGGGAGCTGTGCTTCTGGCCTTTTCTACGGGTCTTCCTGATTGTGGACAGGAAGTGATCCTCAGATTCAAGACTTGGTCCAAATGCCTGCAACAAAATGCCATGGTATCTACTGGCTCTTTAGGAGATTGTATATAGTACCTGAAGAAAACAACTGTCATAGTGAAGCAAGTACAAAGATATCTATTGGCTCTTTAGGATATAAACAGTTCCATATTTAAGAGATGAGGAATTATGTACATTACTCACATTTTGATGGATATTTGTCCTCATCTTGTTTGTTGTTAACACAACATTTCGGCTGATATACCCTCCAGCCTTCACCACTATGCCATATGCCCATGGGCATATGGCTTAGTGGTTAAGAGTGCAGGCTACTAACCCCAAGATTCCAAGTTTGATTCCAGGCAGTGACCTGAATAATAATAACAATAATAATAATAATAACATCGAAAAATAACTTAGGAATGAGAACCCAGGTTTGAAATTTTCCCAAGACACCTGATGAAGGCTGGAGGGTATATCAGCCGAAACGTATTAACAACAAACAAGATGAGGACAAGTATCCATCAAATGTAAATAATGTAAATAATATATATATAGTACAACCCATGCCAGCATGGAAAACAGACGTTAAACGATGATGATGATGATGAGTACCTAAGGAGAACAGAAGTCATAGTGAAGCATGAACAGGTTTATGGATGATGTCTGGGTTTCTTTCAAAACTGAGCACTCTGAGTGCTCAATGCTGCATTTTTTGATCTGCAGAAAACATTTGACAAAGTCCTACACAATGTAATCTGGTGAGTCAGAGGAAAATGTAGATTTCAAGAGAGATGTGTAGAATTTGTGAGAATATTGAAGACAAGTAAAGGGAAAAATGACTTTGCATTAAAAGACTTGAACGATGCATGAAGAGGAAGAGAATGAGATCAGAATGGCTGCATAGAATGTAAGAGAAATAAAGTGGTAAGGTAGATACTGCAAACAGAACATCTTGTAATGCTATTAGAGAAAGACTAGTACCATTCCCAGAGGTACCATTCCCAGAGGAATATTTATCTCTTGTTCTCATCACACTGTGAAAATGGAGCCAAGTGCTGCCTCTTAATAGCTCTTTGGTGTTATTTACATTTTATTTATTTACAAAACAAGTGGGAATGGTAAGTTGCCAAGCGGATGTATGAGTAGGAAATCTTTGAATGGAATGGTAAGGTCAGAACTCAAGCAATTACATTTCACTGTATGGAGATAACATAGAATGGTCAGTTCCAAGAAAACATGATAGATCTGTCATAAAGATGACCAAAGGACAAGACTGGATTATAAAAAATGCCCCATTTGTATTGGGAAACAAAAATTGAAATGGTGACGACGACAATAATAGTGAGTGATGATGACAGTGAAGGCACCAGCAATGGTAACGGCTTCAAGGATGACAACAGTGATGACGGGCAAAGGTGGGGATGCTGGTTGCAATGGGGGTGGTGGGGGTGAATACAGGAGAGAAATGCTGAGCTATTGTTATCTCAATATCACAATCTTTCCTCCAATCAGTAACGGATTCTAACTTGAATGCAAGAAGAGCAACAACTCATCCATGACAAAGAGAGAGAGAGAGAGAGGTGGGGGAATGACACAGAGCTTATAATTTATATTCTTCACTTTCCAATATAATTATGGAAGTAGAAAAATGTCAGTGATTTCATATTAACAACAGATTATCAAAGTTGTGCTAATGGATGCTTTTAACGAGTCTATAATCTTGTTAGTTTATCTAAGTCATAATTGAAAGTTGGTTTAAACTGGCTCAAACTGACTGATGGTTTTACCATCCATAATCAATAGTGGCCACTAATTAATCACTTTACAGGAGTTTCTATATGTGCTTTGTATAATGTTTTTTGTATAATGTGGATGTGTTCTGTATAGCACATATTTCATATATATATATATATATACACACACACACACATGTATACATTTGTATTTAATGTTTTGCATAGTGCACATATATACACATACATATGTACACACATACACACATATGTATATGTACACTTCTATATGCTTAGTTTTGTTTGTATTGTGTGTGTGTGTGTGTGTGTGTGTGTGTGTGTGTGTGTGTGTGTGTGTGTGTGTACATACATATAGGCATTTGTATATTATGTATTATATAAAAGGCAAATATAAATAATTCAGAATTGAATAATGTTAATAATGATGATGATAATAATAACAATAATAATAATAATGATAATAATAATAAAAGAATAAAAGACAAGTCTAATGTTTCCTCCTAATGGCATTTGAAATTGTGAATGTCCTATGAGAATGAATAAATTTAAGAATTCCCAATAGACTAAACAAAAAAAAACAAGCAACCATCATCACTAGTTAAGGCTGAAGGAATTAAAAATGTATAATATTCCCCCAATACAAGTTAACATGGCGTGTCTAAAAGGTGAATCAATGAATAACACTAATTCATGTTTTTGTCCTTTATTATTTTTTTCTGCCAATATGGATTCATATTTGATCACAGACTAATTGTCTCGTACATTTATTTCTTTGTTTATCAATACACAGAACATTTTATTGGAATTGTCACACCCTAATTATATTTCAGAGCCATTAACACATCACCCTAACACAACTGGGCAAAAAAACTGGCGCCTGGTGCAGTCTACTGTAGCCATTGAGTGTAAAACAAGCTTCAATACATTTTGTGAAGAAGAGAGACAGCTGAATAAACTAGGATTCAGAATCCATGTTTCTTCAGCACTGCAGTTGACCCGCTAGATAACAGAGTCAAACCTTCGACCACAGCGTGCATGGCTCATTTCCTGCTACCAGCACTGTGTTGTTATGTCCGTGGTTAAGGGACATAACAGTTTATGTTGGAAATAATTGCAAAAGTGGGTCAACAAAGGCATAACAGAGAGCTCTTTCCTCCATGGCAAACAAATGCAGAATTCCATTTTCTTAATTCAAAAGGAAATTTTTTTTAAACCGTGGTACACTTCACCACTCTAAGCTGCACAAACATTGTGATTGACAAATACTTTGGTAACTGGAAGAACTGAGTTCAAATCCACCAGGTGTATTGTTAGATTGACTTTAGCAAGCTGATTCTTTCTGGATACAATTACATGAAGATGAAATCTTCAAGAATTGTCCCTGTGAACTAATGGCTTATAAGATCACTCAGAGGAAAGCATGTTCAAAATCAATTTTACATTCCTTCTCAAAATCAGTGTTGTGTCTTATATGCGTGTTTAAAGGCAGCGAGTTGGCAGAAACGTTAGCATATCGGGCAAAATGCTTAGCAGTATTTCATCAGTCTTCACATTCTGAGTTCAAATTCTGCTGCGGTCGACTTTGCCTTTCATCCTTTTGGGATCAATAAATTAAGTACCAGTTGCGTACTGGGGTCGATCTAATTGACTAGCCCCAACTCACCCAAAATTTCAGGCCTCGAGTAGAAAAGAATATATGTGAATTTATGTGTGTGCATGCGTATGTGCCTCCATGTATGTGCAAGTGCACTTGTGCATATGGATACATGTGCACATGTGCATTTGTGTAAGCACGTATGTGTATGTGCACATGTGCATATTCACGTGTGCATATGTGCATGCTTGTACACATGCGTGGGTGTGAATCTCCCTCCTGCTCGACAACTGGTTTTGATCTAGTTATGTGTCTGTAACCTAGCGTTTCAGCTGAAGAGACTGATGTAGTAAGTATCAGACTGAAAAGTAAGTCCGAGGGAGGAGTCAATTTGTTTGACTAAATCCTTTAAGGTGGTGCCCCAGCATGGCCACAATCCAATGACTGAAATACACAAAAGATAAAAGACGTACAAATATTTGCTTCCATTGAAGGCTTCAAATAATTCCAGGCAATCAAAGATTATGGTGTCTTGTAAATATTTGACCAAAAAATCTCTAACAACAAAAATCTAACAACTTATAATGGTTCAGTTCTTTTGTTTGGTCTATTCTGTTATTCTTACCAATTTGCTTCCAAATAGCTCTTTGGTAATTTTAGACAATAAGGAATTATATACATGTTGCATTGAAAATAAAGATAAAAAACAAAAACTAAATGGTAACCGTTTCCACAGAAATCTATTTCAAGCAGTTATTTTGATTCTTTTGTGAAATAAAGACAGAAATATGGATTTTTAGTAAGAGATGGGGAGTTGAATAAATACCTATTCCTTTCATAACAAAGTAAACAGTGTAACAAGGTGCACTTGCAGAAAGAATATTGGTAAATTTAAAGACTGAGCTTGTGTTTGGTTGAAAAGGAAAAGTTAATATGAAAGGACATTATGTATCATTATCATCATTTATATATATATATATATATATATTATACATGTGTGTGTGTGTGTGTACACACACACACACACACAACTGCATATGTGCATGTCAGTACATATACATATATATGCATCGTTTAACGTCTGTTTTCTATGCTGGCATGGGTTGAACAGTTTGACTGAGGTCTAGAGGGCCAGTGGCTGCACCAGGTTCCATTCTGATCTGGCAGTGTTTCTACAGCTGGATGCCCTTCCTAACGCCAACCACTCCGAGAGTGTAGTGGGTGCTTTTTACGTGCCACCAGCATGGGAGCCAGTCAGGCAGGCTTGGCATTGTTCACGTTTCAATAGTGCTTTTTACGTGCCACCGGCATGGGAGCCAGTCAGGGGGCACTGGCATTGGCCACTTTCAGACGGTGCATTTTACATGCCATTGGCACAGGAGCCAGTTATATAAATATACACACACACACACACACACACACACACATATGCATGAGTGCATGTGTGTGTGTGTGTGTTATATATATCTGATCTTTTACTTGCTTCAATCATTAGACTGTGGCCACACTGGAAGGATTTTAGTCAAATGAATTGATGTGCCAGTACTTTTTTTTTTGTAAGCCTTGTACTTATTCTAGCAGTGTCTTATGCAGAACTGCTAAGTTATGGGGATGTAAACACACAAACACCGGTTGCCAAACGGTGATAGGGGACAAACACAAATCCACACAAACAAGCTTCTTTCAGTTTCCGCCTACCAAATCCACTCACACAGCTTTGGTTGGCCTGAGGTTATAGCAAAAGACACTTGGCTGAGAGGTTACACTGTGGGACTGAACCTGGAACCATGTGGTTGGGAAGTAAACTTATCTGTATTATTGGTTCTGTCTTCAAGTTCCTCCCTATCTAGATATTATTATTATTGTGGACATCTACTTTTGGTTTGAAAGCAGTTTAGAAATCACTTTTTCTTTCCTTATTTTCTTTTTCTATATTTTCTTATGTTTTCAATATCAGAATACCACTTCAAACGTATCTGATATTAAAACATGTCGTTGACTTTGGATTACAAAGGAATACAGTTTATTTACAGAGTTAGAAGAATGGCCCTTTGGCCATATTAGAAACTAATATTCAACACTTGCTTCTTGAAGTGTTTCTGATAATAGTTTCACCCAGTAACATATTGGGAAATATATTTTTCTCTCCAGATATTACCAGCAGTTTGGTTATGCAAAGTTTTCAGATCTAAATAAATCAATAGAAGATGGTATAGAAGTGACCCCATCATCCTAGTTCAGGTGTTTGTGTTAAATTCACTTTGACTCAATGAGAAAATGTCAAAACTGCCAAACATTAAAAAAAATTCACTAAAAGTAGAAAATAAATTTCTCTAGTTTCAATGTCTCTGATAAATTCAGCTGGGCTTTTCTTTTTTTTTCTTCTACCATTTTGCTTAAGCATTTTGCATTTGAATTGGCCATATCCGGCTCAAATATTCTTCCTGTTTTATGTTCAAAACTAGCCAGGTCAGGCCTCTCTCACCTACCCTGCAATGTCATTCTAAAAATATAGAATCACATAATCACACATTATCTCATAGCTTTGAGATTTCAATTAATTCAAAACAATAAATGAATATTACATTTGACAGAATAATCTGAATGCTAAAGGCCAAAGGGTTAAAGGCCAAAGGGTTAAAGGACATGGTGTGAATCTAGTGCCACCTAGTGATTGTAGTTTTAAAAGCCCATAACTCTGAAACTCCTTCAACTAGAAAGCTAAAATCTCAGATATACCATTTCTGCAATACATCGAGTCAGCACACCAAAATTGGTAAAAACTTGAGCAAGCATTATGAACCCCACTAGAATTTTGTGTGATTTGGATCAAAAGTGGTGATCAATTTCTTAAGTTGGGGGTGACGTCTTTTTCAAATAAAGCAAAGTAAATGCTAATTTCCTGACTTTTATGAAATTATTCATCAAACTACAGTATAGGATTATTAAGTTGTGAAAAAGTCATAACCCTAAGGCACACACATGACTCCTTACTAAGAGAGATACAAACCAGAAAGGTCAACCTCTTTCTTTTGTTTGAAGTCACCTGTTTGTTTTAATACCTGAACATCAAGAGAAAATATTTCACAGAAACTTCATTGGCAAGACATAAATCTCTCCCAGTGTTTTTGGCATTGACCAAATGGAACAAAGAGATGGACATTAATAATTAAATAAATAGCTACTTGTCAGCTGTCATCATTTACTAGGTACTTAATTAATATTCTTCATATTTCTTTTATATCATTATCTCCCACCACCACCACCACCAACAACAACAACAACCCTCCATCATTCTCTGATTCCATCACAGCTATGTCTTGCAGCTTCCACAATTAAACAATCAATAGAGGAGACACAAAGGAAAGATGGACAGCACCGTCTGCATCCCCAACCCTTCCCATCTCCATCACTATTCCCACAGTTTTACAATGTTGCCAAATCAGATCAATCAATTATGAAGAGTTTAATGTACACAGGTAGATAGCAATAGTTATATCTATTTGCATACATCAACCGCATGCATCATCATCACGTCCACTTTTCCATGCTTGCATGAGCCAAATAGAATTTGCTGAAGCAGATTTCCTGTGGTTGGATGCCTTTCCTGTCACCAGCCCTACCCTGTTTCCAAGTGAGGTAATATTTCCTCATGGCCAGACATGTCTTCATGGAAGACTGGAAATGAAGGACAGTGTGTATATATGATGGTGACACAACTATCATGTAATGTCAAGGCAAGGAGACAGTAATAGACGCACGTAGACTATATATATATATATATATATATATATAGATAGATAGAGAGAGAGAGAGAGAGAGAGAGAGAGAGAGAGAGAGAGAGAGAGAGAGAGATGATAAGAAATGGAGTAAAAATAATGATTATATGGCAAAGATAAATAGAAGGAAAAGAAAAAGGGTTTAACTCTCTTCTCTTCTGTCCTTCAACTGATATATCGAATTAACGGATTTCACTAAAATGTAAGACCATTGAATTAACCAACATTTTTCCTTTCTCTTCATCATATTTTCTTTCTATGTTCCTTCTATTTATCTTTGCCATTTAATCGTTCTGATGATATCTATCAATTGCAACAAGGTAAATACAAATTTACCCCAGCTTGATATACTGGAACAGCTGTAAACATATTCTCTTCTTAAATAAATAATCACTTTATAACACCAACAATCCACTTCTCACTTTTATTTTTGCTCCATTTCTTATCGTCTTTATATATATTAAACCATGGTTTCACCTTTTAAATTACCTACTACCGTATACCTTAAAACAAAGACCATAGGAGTGCCTATGGATACATCTATCCCTTAGAAGGTTGACATGACCTCTAACTAATATCTTACACAACATTATATATATATATATATATAAAGTACCATTTGAGTGTGGTCAATGCCAGTGCCACCTGACTGGCTCCCATACCAGTGGCACATAAAAAGCACCCACTACACTCTCAGAGTGGTTAGTGTTAGAAAGGGCATCCAGCTGTAGAAACCTTGCCACATCAGATTGGTGCAGCCTCAGTCCAACCGTTCAACCCATGCCAGCATGGAAAGCAGACATTATATAATGATGATGAGGATGATGTTAATTTATGTTCCAGACACAAACTGAAGAATCATTATGAAATTTTGATGGAAAGTTTAAATTTAGATCTTGTTAAAATCGGAAGTTTGCATCATAAAACCAGAACGACTTCAGGCAGGTTGGTCTCAAAAGGGGAAAAAAGAAAAAGAATGGAAACAAAAAAAGTTGAATGAAAAAGTTTGCAAAATGATGCAAGAAATTTATAGCAGTTTTACAGGTTTGAAACCTGAATCTAAATTAAACAAAACCCTAGTGTTTTAAGTAAACAGCTTCCAGATTTACATAAAATTATAAAATAATGGCATCTCTTTAATGCTAGAGACCACATGGTGTTCTACTGACAGCATTGTTGGTTGGGGTACAGTAAATAAATGATGTAATGTTTATTTAAGAAAAGTAATGCAAATTTATTATTTTTTTAAATATTTTGCAAATTGCAGTCTACATACCATCTTTATCACTTTGGTGAGATCTTCACTGTTTTGATGTCCACTTTTCTGTGCTTGCATGGGTCAGACAGAGTTTTTGTGGACGTAGACTTTTCTACAGTCATATGTACTTGCAGGTTTCCAAGCAAAATAATTTTTTTTCCACAGTCATATGTTTTTGCATGTTAGACTACAAACGACCCTGCTTGTATGACAGTGATGCTCATTTACAACCCCACAATAATATTCACTGCTTGACCTCTTAGAGTGTGCTTCTCATCCAGATTTATGTATTTCTACAAACAATCCTATATTAGAGTGGTTGTATGGTAAGCAGCTTAATTACCAACCACATGGTTTTGGGTTCAGTCCCACTGCATGGTAGTTTGGGCAAGTGTCTTCAAGCCGACCAAAGCCTTCTGAGTGGATTTGGTAGACGGAAACTGAAAGAAGCCTGTCATATATAAGTGTGTGTGTGTTTGTCCTCCCGCCATCACTTGACAACCGATGCTAGTGTGTTTACATCCCCATAATTAGCGGTTCAGCAAAAGAGACTGATAAAATAAGTACTAGGCTTACAAAGAATAAGTCCTGGGGTCAATTTGTTTGACTAAAGGCAGTGCTCCAGCATGGCCACAGTCAAATGACTGAAACAAATAAAAGAATCTATATCTGTATTCAATGAGCTTATTTCAGTCTCTGTCGACTAGTCATAAGGCTTTAGTCAACCAGGATCTATAGAAGACGCAGTGGGATTGAACACAAAACCACATGGCTAGAAAGCAAACTTCCTAACCACACAACCGACCCTGCACCTGACCATCGGACAAGTTGGTCATTCGTAAAACACTTTACAAATGACATTTAAACTCTTGAATTGTCAGATAAATTGTTTCTTTTTTTTTCCCATTTATTTTGATCCTTTCCATTATTATTTGAATTAAAATTATTGTTATCACAGTGTTTTGTGGAGGTTTTTTGGTTTTTTTGTAGCATCTATTTTATTTTCTACAACTTTTGTTTGTCGTGTTTTGCTACTGAAATGAATTTTACCTCGTTTTTGGACACATGACATCGAAGTGTCAAGTAGGATAAAGAGAAACAAACTCACCTGACAACCGAATCGAATGATTACAAGAACTAAGTCATAGAATACAACAGAAAGGAAGAAAACAAAACTGTAAATATCTATAAAGATGTTCGGCTGTGGGGGAAGAGGGGGTATTTTAGCTAAATATAGCCAGCAACAGTTTACCAGAAGTATTGTTTTAAGGGAAGGTAAAACAATATTTATGAGACATCTTCAATGCCTTAAGTGTTCCACAGACTTTCTTTGGGTCAAGTAGATTGAAGAATTTTGGGTGGAGTACAATTAACTTCAGCAGGAAAAGAAATCTAGAACAAGACGACAACTACGGATTACTTTCATTCTCGTTCCAATTCATTTTTGGTTTCTTTTCCTTGTTAAACCTTATTTCAGTTCAAAACTTATAAAATTTCAATATTCTTTACCATAGCTATTTTGGGCTTTTTGTTCTTTTCTATTTTGCTGGGGGTGGGGGGTTATGTGTAAAGGAATGGGTAAAGTTACCAAATCCTTTCAAATAATTTTTTTCCTTTTGTAATTTGTTCCAATGTAGATTTTTCACATTGTTTATATTTTAAGTTACATTTTACATAAATTTTTTCTATTTTTTTTTTTTACTTGAGCTGTTCTCTTTGTCACAAAGAACTCCTCTACACAACTTGTAAAGGAAACAATTTACAATGCAACACACCAGAGTAATGCAGTAAAGAATAGTCAGGTCTTGGGTTCCAGAGTTTTAACTTCGGTTTTATGGTGTGAAGATGAATAAGATTCTATTCTGTCAAAAGTAATCGTTCCAGAGATTAACAACACTTCCAAAGAGCAGCAAAGTGAGCCATGGCACCACAATGACAAATACCATATTTACTCATGTATAAATCACATTATTACCTCCGCCTTAGCGAAAGCAGGGGATTGTTTTCAGTTGTATTTGTTTGTTTGTCTGTGAACAAGATATCTCAAGAACCACTGGATGGATTTGGATGGAACTTTCAGGGATGTTTGGCCTCCTGACTAGCACAAACTGATTAGATTTTGGGATCGATCCGGCACCAGACAAGGATTCTTGATTATTTTTTCCTGTTTTTTTACTTAAATTTTGAGAGCAGTCGAGTCCAATTTTAGTATTCTCATTTGTGAGAGCAGTTGAGTTTATTTCAGATATTCTCATTTTAAAAATCTTTTCTAGCTAATCATTGAGAGGACATTGGTGTTGCCTTGGTGGAGGTTTAGTTGCATATCTCCAAAGGTCATTGCCTCTGTGAGGCCCAATGTTTGAAGGTCATTCTTCATCACCTCATCCCATGGTTTTTTATACTTGATTTTAACCTGCTGGGTGCTTTTTATGTGCCACTGTCATGGGTGCATTAACACAGCACCAGCACAGGTGCATCAATGCAGCACTGGCACAAATGCTTTTTAAAGTGGCACCAACACCTGAAAGGACAATCCTATCTTCCTGTGGAAGACATTAATTTTATTTAGCTTGATATGTTTTATCGAGTACAGCAAATTGCCACATCTCCTGGTCCCTTTTATTCATATATATATATATATATATATATACACATGCAATTGTAAATAGGGGGCAAAAGAAATAAATTTCTATTATGCTGAGAAATAGACTTTAGATCATCAATCACCACATACAATATTCTTCATTATAAATACACTGCATGAATGGAAAATATGTCATTAGATGATCTAAAGTCTATTTCTCAGCATATTGGCATAGAATTTTTTTTTTTTAACCTTATTTATAAAGTTGTTTATAATTTTCACCTTAAAAGGTATTTTAATATGCTGGCCACTTGATGAAATCTTTTGAAAAATTTTATCTTATATTAGAATTTATATATATATATAATTATGCAAAAATTGGTCAGTTGCTGAGTAAAATAAAGGGATCTTTTTTAAAACGGGGGCCACATTTTTCATTAATGTTTTACGTAGTGTTTTTGGTACCGAAAGACTTTCAAACTTCGTATACTTATCTATTTTGTGTTATAGAACAGAAAAATATTTTTGTATTCGAATTTATTTCATGTAAAAAATTGTCTTATTTCGATAATTTCAACCAATCACTGACGTCCATTCAGTCGATATACATTAAGTGCCGACTACATAAACAAACGATTCTTATTTGCTTTTTTCATTTTAAATTTGCTTTAACCCTAACCCTAACCCTAACGTTAGGGTTAGGGTTAGAGTTAGGGTTAGGATTAATTGTTTCAGAATCGTTTGTTTATGTAGTCGGCACTTAATGTATATCGGCTGAATGGACGTCAGTGATTGGTTGAAATTACAGAAATACAACAACTTTAACATGGAATAATTTATGGATTTCTTTTTTTTTAAAGAAGACTAAGAGAAAAAAGATGTTTTATATGACCCATTCTACCAGTGTTCCAAGTTTCAAAGTGTTTCGTTAATGAAAAATGTGGCCCCCGTTTTAAAAAAGATCCAAATAAAGAAATATTAAAATAGTTCTTGGAGAGATAAAGTAGGAAATGGTAATTTCCATCATGACTATTTATGGATGCTGTTTGATAGTCATTATAAATCCAACGTCTAAAAGCAGGAATTATTAACCATTAATTGAAGCAAAATGTCAGAAATCTCAGCAGAAATTCCTTTAAATGTACACCACCTATCTTTAGAGCTAACATCATAGCCGTTCAGTTTCAGAAAAAGAAAGTCCAAGAGGAAGTCTTGAAATTGGAAAACTTATCACAGAACCAAAGTTTATAACTGAGAAATATTGAATATTGATCTAATATTGATAATGCCCAGCAAGTTTTAAGGTCATTTTGTAACGAACACACATCAAGTGGAAAGATAACCAAATTAATTTCCATTTCTAAGAGGAAGAAGTCTCAAGATTTACTTAGCGATATTAAAGATATTTCTAAACTTCAATGGAAATTTGGAACTGTTAAATATCCCAGCAATATTAATAATACTGGATCTTAGGAATTGGTTTAGAGTAGAAAATATTGGTTTATAGAAACAGTTCTTTGTTTCAGTATCTTGTTTATTCCAAAGGCATTATGGTGGTGTTCTCTATAACTAAACAGATGAAGAGACTAATATCTCATACATATAAACACATACATCTATACTAATATTTATATATATAAAACACTCACATATATAAACACACAAATATCAACACAATGCATACATTCACATACATACAATCAAAGCTACAAACACACAGATTTTATATATATAAAATATATATATAAATGGAACAAAAATGCAACAGAAGGCATTAAAATGGTTGGACAGATAGATGACACAAACGTGGACAAGAGAAACAACAATTAGAAGGACATAAACTTACATATCTTCAAGTCATTCACTTCTGATGATGGACCTTTATGCCTGAAGTATATAAAGGTCACTCAAATTTTCCTTTTCACTAGAAGCCCTCAATCTCCATTATTTGTTATTTTAGTTCTGTATCACAATGCTTCAAGCAGACTATAATTAACATCTTTCTTCAAAAATTAATTCTCTTATTGGAGTGTTCAATAAATCTATTCCATTGATCTCAGAAGCTCTTTTTTGCCCTGTGAGCTTTAAGGTGACTTTACCAGTGCTGGTGCCACATAAATTGTTGGCCAATTGATTGAAGCAGTGAGAAAGAAGGATTTGACAGAGCTCTTTAGTCTTACAACATAAAGTAATCTCTATAATGCTGGTATCATGAAAAATGCATTCAGTCCCCTCTGAAAATTGGTTAGTGTTAGGAAGGGCATCCAGCTATAGATACCATGCCAAAAGAGAGACATTGGAGCAAGATGGGATTCTCTGTTCCATTGGTGGATCCTGTCAAACTATCCAATCCAGGTAAAATGATAACATATGATGACATAAATTAGTTAGAGATAAGCTTTTAATAAAATTAATTATATTGCAAAGAGATTTATTTCATTTTCAAAAGATTTTTTGGAAAGGGTCAAAACTGAAAAATTACATACAAGGGGTGGTGTGAGGTAAAAATACCCCCCTTTTTCATTGTTTTTAATTAAATTTTTTTTAGAATGCTTGTTTTGTTTAAAACCATAATCTTCAGTGCTTCAAAGATTGAGATTGCAGTTCTTAACACATTAACATGGGTCAGGTGAAAAGTTCATTTACTGACCAAGATACTTTCGTGGTATGTGACCAAATGAAGTTTATTTTTCAAAATAGTTCCCCTTGCAGACCACACACTTCTTCTACCAGTATTGCTGTGCTTGGACCTCACTGATGGAAAAGCTTTTACCAGTAGATATGACAGCATTACTGTGATATTGGTTGCCAGCCGAGTGTTCTTTTATGTTGGAGCAACAGATGGTAGTTGGATGTAGCCAATCCAGAACAGGAAGGGTGGTCAACCAGTTCAAAGCCATAGTCATGCACAGCAGCCACTGAAACCAAGAACTTGTGTACTGGTGCATTGTCCTCATGAAACAAGACCCCGTTTGTCAGTTTTCCTTGGTATTTGTTTTTGATAGCCTTTCGTGGCTGTCTCAGCAAGGTGGCATAGAACTCTCCATTGATGGTGTGGCCCTACTGAAGATAGTAAATAAACACAATACCTTTTGCATCTCAAAAAACTGAGGCCATGACCTTCACCAAAAATAAAACAACATTGACCTTTTTCAGAGCAGGTGAGGAAGGGGTGTTTTCACTGCATGGATAATCTCTCTTACTCAAAGTGATGAAGCCAACACTCATTCTGGGTTCGGAAACGTTCACAGAAACCAGCTGGTTCTACCTCAAACAATGTCAGATTCTCATGAAGAGTTGAAATTAATGCATGCAAGATTTCACAGCTCTAGCATCATTCCTTCAGTCGAACTTGTCAAGCCACCCTCGTAGATAATCTCCATCTATTGTACAGGAATGTCTAAATAAGCAATACGAAGATAATATCCCATCCGCTCTACGACTCAAAAACATAAATGTCTAATGGAAAACTTTGTTGTCTGTCTGTCTGTCTGTCGATGTTTTTATTCCCATCATTGAATTTCTGAAATGATTTCACTTCATTTGTTTTTCTCCTCACCAGACTTCATAATAAAATATTATCGTAAAGTCAACATTACATAAAAAGCCCCCCGCCCCCCGCACCACATCAAATCCATTAAAATAGTAAATGGTAAATGGTTCCATCAAAGAAACAACCAAAACAAGCCGTCAAATCTTTTTGTTCTTCAGACACTAAATCAACATCAACTTTATGAAAATGACAAACTCAACAAACACCATTTTAATACAATAATATTTTGGCTTTAAATGAAAAAATAATAAAAATAAAATAACGTAAAGTGTTTTGGGAGGTGCTCGCTTTTTATCTTCCTCTTTTTCTTTTTCAAGACCAAATCAGTTGAGACAATGAGTGAAACTAGCTAAAATCAATCAATCAGTCGATCAAATCTAGACGATTTATACTTTTATCAGGAGGACAATCATTGAATGTTGGTTGACGTGAAATAAAGTTGATGTTATTTAATAAATTAATGACGAGACAAAAGAAATATTTCTTTTTCATTTTGACAGGAGTTATATAAGACTTCTCTCACATTTTGAAGAGACAATCTACTGAATATTGTTGTTGTGGTGGTGACCGTTGTTTAGTACACTGGTCAAACATGATTAGATCTCTGATCAAAGCTGTGGTTATCCTATCTTTTGAGGAATGAGATTTCTTTTTTTTTTTACCGTCATAAAACAGTGAAAGTAAATAGTCCTAAACAATGAAAGTAAACTGAGACAGAAATCGGAAGTAACACTAGTGATATACCACAATTTCATAAAACACGTTTGATACCCGATGGGTGGGATTCGTATGTGGATCTTGGCAACTTCTATACTCATCAAGTTGTCGACTATTTACTCAATAATTTCATTGATCCAAATGATAACAGCAATCATATATAGATTATAGAAGGGTGACGGATGCTCGCCAAGAAGATACTTAGGTGACAATATGGGACCTTTGTTTGAGATTTGTTTGACATATTGACATGATGCAATTTACTCTCGAATTTTTTTGTTAAATGTCATTAAAATAAATATGGATTTTAAAGAGAGTTATTTAAAAAAAAAAAAAAAAAGCCAAGAGGGCAGTAGGCCGAAATTCCTTAAAAATTTTAATGCTAAAATAATTGTAACCGACACTCGAAAAAATGCGATTAAAAGATAAACATCTTTTGCTTTTGTTCTTAAAAAAATTCTGAAAAAAAAAAACGAAGTTGAAGGGTTGCCACAATCTATATTTATGTCTGTAAGTCGAAAATATATATGCAAAAGATAATTATAAATTTAATTTCAGTTTTCTGCAAAACAAGGTTAACATACAGTAAAGGTTTTTAAAAAGAATTAAATAGTACGTTGAAACGGTTTCTATCCCTAAAATATTTAAGATATATCACTAGAAGGCACCAAAGAAGTAGGTGCCCGTAATGCGACATAAGAGAACGAGTTCTTTTAATAAAATTAAAGGATTTCACCAATTCTCATTACTTTGCCTTTATGGGAAATTATGGGACGTCAATATCGTCACTTCCAGTCAATTGACTTTCATTTGAAAGCCCTAAACTGCAGGTTAGCCAAAAGAAGACTTTCACCGATAGTTCAAAGTGGGTGAGCAAGACGTGGTTGCTTCCAAATGTTAGTAACTACAGATGAAACGTCAATTCACACAGGTAAAAAAAGAAGGAGAGAGAATTTCAATTAAAACATTGTTAATTAAAAATAAAAGGTTTGAGTCATACAGACGTTCTTACTTTGAAGTTCTTTTTGGCTTTCTCGTGTGAAAAAAACAAAAAAATGTGGCCGAGGTGAAATTTAAGAGAATATGCGTGACCAGGGAGAGAGGATGGACAACTTGATGTCTTGTTGCGTTGAGACGAGCAGAACATCATTTCCATTATGGTCGAGTCGTATTCAAAAAAGATCGAGAACAGCTCGCTCCGGTTGTGTTTACTGAAAGAATAACCAGCTGTGGTTTCTGCCTAAATAGTTTGAGAGGTAGCGCCCTCATATGGATCCAATCAAAGGATAAACCACTAAAACTTCACCTAACGGCACAGGGTCGCTGTCACCTGATAAAGGAATGCTCTTAATGTCTTTCATTTTAATTCGACACACCTTAAGAATCGACAGGTAATTCATGGCTAGGATATATTTCCATAGAAATATTAAATCGACCCCATTCGTGACTGTTATTTTATTTAATCAACCTCGAAAGGATTAAGGGTAAAGTTGACCTGAGCAGGATTTGAACTCACAACGTAAAGAGAGTTTACTAGGTATAAACAAAATGAGCAAAAAGAAAAGCCTCAGAGAGGCCAGCAGTGGTGCCAATTACAGGTATATCAAATACCATATAACATACATTCTTGATTCTATTAACGTTAACTTCGCCACTGGAGGATGTATCATAACAACCTAGCCGTGATTAAGACTTCGCTGGCAATTTTCTGATGCTTTGGGGGAGTTTAATTAGAAGGAATTTTGTGCCTCTCAAACATTTGCTGAGAATTTATTTTTATACCAGAGGAAGAGAATAAATATTAAATCAAAAAGATAAAGTGTTGCTTTATTTCTGTTATTTATCATATTTTTTAGGAAGAGTGGAGTAATCTGATTCCTTTGGTGGGAAATTATTAAATTAAAACAAAGCTGAATATGAAATTCTTCCCGACTTTAATTAGGTCAGTTGTAAGTCTGATAATTATTTCATTTACATCTTGTGAAGCTAAAGCATGTGTTCGCAGTTTCAATTCGCAATTGAAACTTTTAAAGAATTTTAAGACCTCTCTCTCTCTCTTTTTATTCACCACTTTCTTTCCCTCTCTCTTCTCTCGCTCTACCTTTTTCTTGTCTATGTATGAATGTGTGAAAGATCGTAAAGTCCTCTAGAAGCTCGCTGTTCCAATTGAGTTGATACAAGTTGTCTTCGTTTACTCCGCAAATACTCTTCAGAATAGCATCACAATATTTCTCCTCTATTCTTTTAAAATATGCGCTTTATATGTATGTCTAACCAAAAAGGAACAATATACATACATATATTTATATATTTGCAAAAGTAAAACTTGGTTGTCAAAACTTCAAAGTAATCAACCGTTTTTGTTTTCAATTTTAAATTCCTCTCGTCTTTTTACATTAATTGCAAAGAAGACATTCTAATTCCAAAATATGAACGCATTTTAAAAACGAACGTAACAAAACTAAGGCTTACCATTCTTATTTGCTTCCTTGATGTAAGGAAATTATGACAGGGTTTCGAAATAGCTGTACGACTGACTATATCAATTACACACACACACACATTGTTTATAATCATAGACACATTCTTTGTGTACACATATGCGTCCTTTATATATCTGTGTGTGCACATACACACCGTTCGGGCACATTTGGAGATTCTTTTGAATAAGACCAAAAATAATAAAATAAGCACCAGAGCAGAAGATTTAGAAGCAGCACCAAATATCTCCCCAATTCCAGTATTTTGCTTTATCATCTACCATCTCGTAATTTTATTTTAAATTCTTTATCAAAATAACATCAATTAAAGAAACCGCAATTAATTAATAAATAACCTAAATTAGTTGTGTCAGACAGAGATCAGATAAACGCCGACTGCAAACTTCCTTAACAACAAATAAACTATATATATATGTATAATTTATTTAACACAATTTCAAGTATAGAAAATATGTACTTACCTAAATATTTGATTTTCCTTTATTATTTCACTTTAATTGGGGTACTTCCCTCCGTTATAATTAATGGAATTGACTTTCGTCGTAGACAGTCCATAATGCTCCGTCTTGAAGCGCCAACTTCTTTAACTCCTTAAGAAGGAATTTAATATTACCATTCGTTGTTTATGAAGAATACTAGTGCTATTCCCTGCTGGGTTGAAAACCTCAATGTACTATATATCTTTCTATCTGTCTGTCTGTCAGGTCGACAGTACACCCACTTATTGTTCTTTCTTTCTTTCTCTCTCTCTCTTCCTTCTCTGAACTAATTCTCACAAGTGCCGTGGCTTAATTCTAAGGAACTTTAAATTGAAACTCATTCATGAATGAAATTTCAGATATTGTACTTTCACTTTTTATCAAATCTGAATTTCTTATCGTTGTGCGCGTTGCCCCTGATTGTTACTGTCTTTCGTAGTTTATATAACTTTATATTCATGTGTGTGTGTGTACACACGTGCAGACACAGACATACATGCATATAATATAGTGAAAGAGAGGGGGCAGACAGATATACAAACCGACAGACAGATACACAGACATAGAAAGAAAGAGAGGGAATAGACAGACAGACAGACAGACAGATAGATAGATAAGTACTGAAATAAAATGAAATATTATAATACCAGCCATTAGCTACGATAAAGAACTATGTAGTAATATAAACACATTCCTTATTTGTTTTCAGTGTGCATAAAAAAAAACACAGGATGTGGGGGTAGGAGGTTTCTGGCAGAGCAATTCACAACTTGTTGATCATTCCTCAGAAAACTTTCCTATCTCCTTCCGTAATCAATGACGTAAACTTATTAATATTATTATTATTATTATTTTACTTTCTTTCTTGCTTTTCCTTTTTTTTTAATCTTTTACTTGTTTCAGTCATTAAACAAAAAGTTTTGTGCAAAAGATTGATAAA
Organism: Octopus bimaculoides; assembly: GCF_046866305.1. Taxonomy (NCBI): domain Eukaryota; kingdom Metazoa; phylum Mollusca; class Cephalopoda; order Octopoda; family Octopodidae; genus Octopus; species Octopus bimaculoides. Next base: position 2,264,771 of record NC_142935.1, on the reverse strand, counting down.
AAGTCTTGCACGAAACTCAAGGCCCTTGAGTCACTTATGCAGCTTATAAATATATTCTCTGCATTTGAGTTTTATTCATCCATTTGTGCCACCAAACAGGCATAGAAACATACATGCATGTATATACACATCCACACGTGCACACACACACTCACACACTCTCTCACATATGTATACACACAGGTGTAGTCGTGGTTAAGGAAATTAGTTTTGGAATCCCATGGTTAGGGGTTCAAATGGCTGGTGTCCTGCTCTTTAAGCAGGTATTGACCGATACCTTTTGAGTGAAATTAAGACACAGAAACTGAAGAAGCATCTCATCATAACCATCATCATCATCGCCATCATAACAGAAAGTCCATCTTCCACTCTGGCATGGGTGGACAGGATTCAATGAACCCAAGGGTTGCATCATACAAGTCTACTTCAGCATGGTTTCTATGTTTGGATGCCCTTCCTAATGCCAACCACTTTGCAGAATGTATTTTATGTGGCAGCAGCACTAGTGAGGTGATCATGGGGCTTGCAAGACTACAAACCTCAACGGGTGATGGGTGTGATTTTGTGAATGTGTTTCTATATCTCCTCATCTTCATGTAAGTTCACTGACTGTAAACAAAAAGCTCATTCAAAAGGTGTAGTTTTTGTTTCCAGTTCTTTCTGTAACTATGTCCAAGCTGTCCATTTTTGACTGGACTGGACGACTGTTGCTTTACTTGGAAATAAGTGAGAGTTATTGACGAGAAGAGCATCCAGGCATAAAAAAAAAAAGCTGTCCAAGTGTAGTCCAGTCTGACCTGGGCACGCATAGAAAAGGAGGCATTAAAACAAGGAAGGTGGTGGTGGTGGTGGTGGTGGTGGTGGTGGCAGCGGCGGTGGCAGTGGTGATAAGTGCTTAAAGCATCTAACGTGTGTGTGGGGTGTATCATCATCATCATCAACATTTAATGTCCATTTTCCATGCTGGCACGGAAATATATATATATATATATATATATACACACACACACATACATATATACATATATATATGTATATATGTATGTGTGTGTGTGTCTGTGTTTGTCCCCTACCACTGCTTAACAACTCGTGTTGGTGTGTTTACATCCCTGTAACTTAGCAGTTTGGCAAAAGAATTTGACAGAGTAAGTCCTGGAGTCGATTCCTTTAGCTACAGTTGTTCGAGGCAGTGCTCCAGCATGGCTGCAGTCTAATAATTGAAGCAGTTCAAAAAATAAAAGGTGTGTGCATGCGCGTGTGTGTGTGTGTGTGTGTGTACCTGAGCCTGTTGTCTATTTACACCTAAATAATCTATGCTATCCTCATGATGGCCGTAAGCAAATTATGTTTTTGTCTGATTTTAATCAGAGTAAACAGCAAACACTACAAGACACAGCATCACCTGGATGCAATGATTATAATCACTGCAACATTTGTTTGTCTTTTAAAGGTAAACAGATCAATAAAATAGCATCTCATCAGTTGACAAGAATGTCTCCTGCCATGGCAGCCACCACAGAAACCATGGGTCTGTAATTTTATGTTGGCAATTTTATTGTTCTGGTTTATCAGAGACATAAATCTGTCTAATTGGTGGAAATAATAATAATAATAATAATAATAATAATAATAATAATAATAATAATAATAATAATAATAATAATAATAATAATAATAATAATAATAATAATAATAATAAAAAAAAAAAAAAAAAAAAAAAAACGACAAAGAGCTAGAAACACTACTACAGACAGTACACGGCTTTACCAAGGAAATAGAAATGAAATTCGGATTAGAAAAATGTGCCAAAGCAACCCTGAAAAGAGGAAAATTAGTTAAAAGTAGCAATATGACACTAGATAAAGCCAATGAAATAAGAGAACTAGACGAAAGCCAACCATATAAGTATTTAGGAGTCAATGAACTAGATAGGATACAACATACACAAATGAAAGAAAAAATAAAGAAAGAGTACTACAGACGAGTTAGATCAATACTAAAAACAGAGCTCAATGCTAAAAACAAGATAATAGGTATCAACACTTTAGCTGTCCCAGTTATAAGCTACAGCTACAACATCCTTAACTGGACACTAAACGAACTATGTAAAATAGACAGAAAAACAAGAAAAATAATGACAGGATATAGGATGCACCACCCAAAATCTGACATAGAAAGGCTATATATACAACGCACAGAAGGTGGCAGGGGTCTTATACAGCTAGAAAACTATTATAAAATAACCACCATAGGACTGCAAAAATACCTACTCCAGAAGCAAGGGAAACTAATACAAATAGCCACAAAACACGAGCAAAACAAAAAACTGTTTTCAGTATTTAAGGAAGCTGACAAATACAAACAAGAAATCAATCTACCTAACAAATACGAAGAAGAAGAAGAAGAAACAACAAAAGCTATAAAACAAATGAAATCCAAACTAAAACTAGAACAGCAACGGACCATGATAAAACGATGGCAAGAAAAGCCCCTACATGGTAAATACTGGGCTAAACTAAATGCGAAAGAAATAGACAGAGAAAAATCCCAGCAATGGCTGAGAAGCTCAGGACTCAAAGCAGAGACTGAAGGATTTTTAATTGCTGCACAAGACCAAAGCCTCCCCACCAGAAATTACCAAAAACACATAATGAAAAGAAATATAACAAGTAACTGTAGAATATGTGGAGATCGACAAGAAACAATAAATCATATTATCTCTGGCTGCCCAGTCCTGGCTAAGAAGGAATATATTCACAGACACGACAGAGCTGGGACCTATATACACTGGAAGCTATGCCAACATTATGGAATAGCAACAGAAAAAAGATGGTATAAACACACGCCAGAAAAGGTCACAGAAAACGAGAAAGCAACCATACTCTGGGATATGCCAATACACACAGATAGAGAAATTAAGGCAAATAGACCAGATATAGTTGTCAAAGATCATGAAGGAAAAAAATGCCTTCTAATTGATGTTTCAATACCAGCAGATGACAACGTTTCTCTAAAAGAAATGGAAAAACTTTCAAAATACAAAGACCTGGAAATAGAGATAACTCGAATGTGGAATCTAAAAACAGAAACAATTCCTATCATAGTAGGTGCCTTAGGTATAATAAAAAAATATTCAGACAAATACATAACAAAAACACCAGGACTTACAAATATATATAACATACAGAAAATTGCACTACTTGGTACTGCACACATTCTACGCAAAACACTTTCAATACAGTAAACATAAGAGCACCACAGCAAACCACAGCACATACCCAAGGCGCACAGAGCTGCGCTCGGTAGTGAAGTGAAAGCACGTTATAAAAATAAAACTACTGAATAATAATAATAATAATAATAATAATAATAATAATAATAATAATAATAATAATAATAATAATAATAATAATAATAATAATAATAATAATAATAATAATAATAATAATAATAATAATAATAATAATAATAATAATAATAATAATAATAATAATAATAATAATAAATAGAAATAAAAAAAAACCATTTGATCATTTGATTCTTCAGTTAATTCACTTGGTCGTTGGGTTGGAATTGGTGATAGAGAGGACAGACCTATTACTAACACAGGTACAGTTGTGTGATTAAGAAATTTGCTTTGGATTTTAGGCTCTGCCCCCACTCCACGGCACCTTGTGAGTGACTTTGGTAGATGGAAAGTGAAGGAAATGTGTGTGTGTGTGTGTGTGTAAGCATATACACACACGCAAACATTTATATATATACATATATATTTCTTTTATTTGTTTCAGTTATTTGACTGTGGCCATGCTGGAGCACTACCTTTAGTTGAGTAAATTGACCCCAGGACTTATTCTTTGTAAACCTGGTACTTACGCTATCGGTCTTCTTTTGTCGAACCACTAAGTTACAGGGACGTAAACACACCAGTATCAGCTGTCAAGCGAAGTTGGGGGGGGGGGGGACAAACACAGACACACAAACACATACACACACATACATATATATATACGACAGGCTTCTTTCAGTTTCCGTTGACCAAATCCACTCACAAGGTTTTGGTCGGCCCGAGGCTATAGCAGAAGACACTTGCCCAAGGTGCCATGCAGTGGGATTGAACCTGGGACCATCTGGTTGGTAAGTAAGCTACTTACCACACAGTCACTCCTGTGCCTATATATATAAATATATATAAAGCAAAAATACATATAGAGAGGACCACATCTTTAATTGTAGAATTGTTTCTATTTCATTAACATGTTTAGATATAGAAAATATCATTGAAATTAATATTTTTGAAAATACCTGTTAGCACAACATTTCCAAGGCGATCCAAAATTAGTTAAATTGAAAGTAAATTCTTTCTTTTCTTCCTGTCTCTCTCTCTCTCTCTCTCTCTCTCTATATATATATATATATATATATATATATATATATATATATAGATATATATATATATATTAATAATAATAATAATATGACAACAAAAGAACGAATGAGACCTCGATATAATGTAAAATAAAGGAATTTATCTATAAATATAATATGTGACAATTAGTTGGTTGTCATAATAAAACTCAGAGTTTCAGATGCCGGGGCTGAAGTCTGCTTCAGCATTTCATCAGTTATTAAGACAAAAACACTATGAAAAAAACTGTTGAATACAGGGAAATTACTCCAATAGTTCACAGTGGTATGAAGCAAAGTATTTGAGTTCCCTTCGAGTATTGGGCTTTATGGAGGCCCAACACTTGAAGAGAACTCAAATACTTTGCTTCAAACCAACATGAACAATGGACGTTAAATGATGATGATGATGTACCCTAGACATGGCTGGAATTATAATAGAAAACTGAAAATGGAGACGAATATCTTTGAGAAAGATATGAACAGCATAATTCCCATTCTCTTATTCTTGAAATCAATACGACATCCTGTTCAATCATTGATGGATATTTCTGATTATGAAAGATCAGTTAATTGATTCTAGTTATTGAACTTGGTGTGTGAGATAAATAATTATGAGATTTATAAAGAAATTCCATGAATATGTAAAAAGTGTTTGAATTGAATCTCTCGGTAGATATTTCTCTTTTTCTGCTTCATTAATTAGTGCTTGGGCTGCTTCAATGTAATTTTAACTGGTGGTACTCATTAAATGGCTTCTTGATTGAAAACCAACTGGGAACAATAAAGTAAAGAATTGATAGAGATATGAAAGGGTTAGTGGTAGGAAGAGCATCCTGTGGTAGAAACTGAGCCAAACAACATGGATGAGCACCAATCTTTAAGAGTGGTTTCCATTAAGAAATGAGTCAAAGTGTGATGATCTATCCAACCCATGCCAGGATGGAAAATGGACAGATGATGATGATGATAGTGGTGGTGATTATTATGTTCATGATGACACTGACGAGTACTGATTGTTTTTTTCTCTCACTTTGTCTCAGCTATGAAATATATTCGCAGATGTTTCTGATAAAAATTGGTTATATTCTTCTAAAGTGAAATAAATATAAACATAACACTGTATTTGTAACACTCTGGCACCTCAGTTTCTGTGACCAGTTGACCTATTTCACTTATTTCACCTCATTTACACCTCATTCCTGCAGTTTCTGTCAATAGTCCAGAAGTGTGAGAGGAGGGCTTCAGTGTAGAGAAGGCTGGTTTTTGGTGCAGACTTTGGTCAACTGAGCATTGTTCTTCGGTCTAGAGGAAGGTTAGACTTTAATCCAGATGGGCTGGTTATTAGTCTGGAAAGGTTGGACATTTATTAAAAGGGGGTTGGTTTTTGATGCAGAGAGGGGTTAGACTTTGGGCTAGAGAGGGTTTGACTTCAGTCTAGAGGTGAGGGTTGGTCTTTGATTTAGAGAGAGAGTTGGATTTTGCTCTATAAGGGCTTGGACATTTCCAAACTGTCTTCACTGCATATAGGCAAAGCCCTCATCAGTGTTCTAAGAACATTTTAAGTATTTAAGAATGTTTCCAAATGTTTGACAACTTCCTTTAGTAAATGCTCACTTTTCATTTACTTTCTTATATTCATTCCTGACCCATGCATATATACCCTTACGTATAAGAATATTCCCACATGTCACCTCATTTCCATCACTTGTAATGCTTATAACATTCTGTAAAAGATTATCTTAATCCTTTTGAGACCAACCCACTTGAGACCACCCTTAAGATTATGATACAAATTCTCTGATTTAAAATGATCCTTCCATCAAAATTGCATGCTAACTTATGTTACAAACACCAGTTTATGAATGACAAAGTTATTTCATCAAATTCTTCGTTATTTTCATAATTAAAGCAGAGCATTTCAACAAAAATATGGTAAGAAAGGGATTAAAGCTATCATCTGTTCAATGGCCTATAAACAACATTTAATCTACTTCAGAAAAAGTTTGAGACCCACAGAGAACCCTTCAGTGGTCCACACTTGGGCCCACAGCCCACCTCTGTTCCAGCTTACAAGACATCAACAAACTATGAATAAAGATGAAGATGTGCCTTCATCAGAGGAGATGATGAAGAAACCAAGGGTTTTGTGCTCAGCTGCAAATAAGAAAGACTTTCACTGAATGAAAGAAGATTTAGAAATGTCAATGGTTAAATGTGAGGCAGTTGATGAAGCAGGTGTGGCCTCATGGGGTGGGGTACCATAAAGCCATTGAGAGGAAGGCACTGAAATGGTGTGCATTCTCTCCTGATGGTTTCTGAAACCTACTGGGGTTCAATATGCAGGGTTTTCATTTGGCAGCACTTGCCCAAGCAAAGCTCTTTTCTAAGTCTCCTATAAACCAGCAACAGTAAATATCCATACGTCTCATAATTTGTCTTGTTCCATTTTGTAATCTCTTTTCTACCATCTCAGCCAAGCATGTTTCACTTGAGATCATCGTTTAGATATCTGAAAATAATGTGACCTAATTTATATTTCAAATGGTGGAGGAGATTAATAATAAATAACATTGATGAAACAAAGAGCAGCTGACATCCAACCCAGTTTAGCCAGACTGCGAATATAAACAAGAAATGCAATAACCAGCCATGTTGTTCATGTATTTTACAATTGACCACACTGGAAGACTTAGCTGTGCTGGCCACTAATAAATGTCCATCCTTTGTCTGGTTTCAGGCATTAGGCTCTGGCTATGCTGGAGCATCACCTAAAACGGTTTTCATTGATAACCTCAAGTCCTGGGTATGACAATAAACTACATCCAGCAGTGGGAGCCTTGGTATGGGATTTCCAGGGTTTTTGAGGTGTGTGGAACCATCTCTTAGCCACCCTTGTTCCCTGGTCTACTCTGGCATGGAGTACTAGCACCTGTTCGGGTCCCAGTTAGGGGTTAATTATCATGTGAACCATTGGGTGTGAAGGACCTTCTTCTTTGAATTTCCTTTTAGGAGAAGGTAAACTTGTATAAAAACCGTGAAGTGAAGTTGGTTTCTGGTCGTCTCAGCCTCTTTCGTGCCACTGGGGTTTCTTATAGTTGATTCCATCAAAAAACCAAATTCAGGAACTTCTTGCACTCTAGGAATATTTACATGGACTTACTGTGTTTAGGAAGTGGTCTTACTCCACCATGAGTTGACCTATTTTTTCTTTGATCACCATTTAGTGAATGTCTAAGTTACCTTTTGACATAAAGGGATATAAATGAAAACATTGGGTTTACATCACACACATACATACATACATACATACATACATACATGTATACACAAACACAAACGTACACACATACATATTTATCAGCCTCAATACATGACTGGTATGTTGTTTATCAACCCTATAGTCCATAACTGGCACTTTTATCCCCAGAAAGATAAAAGACAAAATTGATTTTGTTAGAATTTGAACTCAGAATGAAAAGCAACCGAAACAATTCCACAAAGCAATTTATCCAATACTTACAATATTACCAATAGGTTGTCTTGTATTAAACTGACAAGTTATGGAACTGGTCAGCATGAAATATTTCTGTAACAGCATCAGAAAAAAAGAACATTATTCAGGTGAAAAATATTTATAAATGTAAGTATTTCATTTTCTTTTCTTTTTTTTATCTCCTGAACATTAGAGAGTGTGTCAAGTGATTTTTTTCTTCTCCCAATCAACAAATAGAAAATAAAAGTCTTATATATTTTATTTATCTTTTCCTGTTCTACATAATATTTCTGTAGTAGCTGACTTGCCATAAATATGCTGTCTGCAATTCCATGCATTGTTGCAACCCAAAATGCATACTAAACATTTGAAATCCGTTTCACATTTTCTTTCATCTTTCTCTCGTGACAGCCATCTTAACTGCTGTCTACTGGCTTTGCTCAATGCCTTTTTTTTTCAAAAAAAAATATCAATAATACTTAACTACAAAACTGATAATAATAATAATAATAATAATAATAATAATAATAATAATAATAATAATAAAAATAATAATAATAATCCTTTCTGCTAAAGGCACAAGGCCTGAAATCCCAAAATCTAATCAGTTCGTGCCAGTCATGAGGCCAAACATCCCTGAAAGTTTCATCCAAATTCATCCAGTGGTTCTTGAAATATCTTGTCTACAGACAAACAAATATGAATGAAAACAATACCTGGTTTCAAATTTTGGCACAAAGCCAGCAAGTTATGGGGAGAGAGTAAGTCAATTAGATTGACCCTCCCCACCCTCCCAGTGGTACTCATTTTATCAACCCTGGAAGGTTAAGGGCAAAGTCAATCCCAGCGGAATTTGAATTCAAAATGTAAAGTTGGAAGAAATGCCATTTAGCATTTTTTTTTTTTTTTTACGGAAGAAGAAGACGAAGAAGAATCTTTTCTATGATAGTCACAAGGCAAGGCCTGAAATTTCTTTTCTGATGGGGTATATCGATTACATTGACCCCCAGAACTCAAGTGACACTTATTTTATTGACCCTGAAAGGATAAAACACAAAGTTGACCTCAGCAGAATTTGAACTCAGAATGTAAGGACAGATGAAATGCTGTCAAGCATTTTTGCCCAGCATGATAATGATTCTGCTTGTACATGAGAAGCAATTTTGAGGGGAGGGTTTAGTCAATGATATTCACTGCCCCCCTTTCTCCAATACCTTAAAGAGCTGGAAGAAATGCAAACGAATCTGCCAACCCATGCTAGCATGGAAAGCAGATGTTAAACGATGATGATGATGATGATTTAATAATAATAATAATAATAATAATAATAATAATGATAATGACGATGATGATGACGATTTCAAATTTTTTGCCGCAAGGGCAGCTTGGGGGAGGGAATTAAATCAATTACATCGATGCCAGTGCATAACTGGTACTTATTTAATAAACCCCAAAAGGATGAAAGGCAAAGTCGACCTCAGCAGAATTTGAACTCAGAATGTAGCGGCAGATGAAATACTAAGCATTTCGCCTGGTGTGCTAACAATTCTGCCAGCTCACTGCCTTTATAATGATGATGATGATGATGATGATATGAGAAAACATGAATGTCACAGCAGCCCATGTTGTCCCCTTTATAAATTTGTCGATTGGAAAGAAATCAATATTGCGAAACGAGTTCAATCAAATATAAATCGTATTCTTAGAAAATCGTCTTCATGCCAAGTGAAAATAATTCCATATTTCCAGGCGTTACCATTTCTCACCTGATCAGAATATTTTTTCTGATCTCTTTTCATTGTGGAACATAAATCAACTTTTCCCTTAGACCAGTGATGAAACTAGAATCAGTTTTTTGCCTTCTTTCTAACTCAAAATATGCAATGTTCTTGAATATTTTCTATTCTTACAATACTTAAAACACTATATGTCTGTCCGTCCGTCCATACATCCTTCCATCCGTCCTTCCATACATCCATCCATCCATCTGTCCATACATACATACACAGGCAGACAGACACACACACATATATACATATACATATAATTATGTACTTATATATATGTACATATTCATATGTACATGTGTATGTATATATATATATATATATATTTATATATATATGATGGCCGTCCACTCGTGACCAAGGAAGACCATTGCCGACCTTCAGGAACATTGTGCGCTCTAGGACTAACTTATATTTTGCATTATCATTGGGAACTTTATGGTAAATTCTAGGAACAAAGTGATTGTGGTATTTTAGAATTTTATGACATTTAGAAAATGATACTGTCTTAATCATTTGGATACCAACCTGTCCAAGACCGCTTCTGGTTCCATGATACAAATTCCTTGTTTTAAAGAGACTTAAATTAAAGAATGTGAAAGAAATTAGCTACAACAGGAATCAACTTACCAAAAGCTTTATCGCTTTTTCTACAAAAGTCTTGATAGGTAATTCATTAGTTGTTCTTCTAAACCATTTCTGATGAGAGATGGTGGATGAGTATTCCTGACACTCTTTAAACTTTATCATGACATTTCTGACTAATGGTTCTTGATTCTCTTTAAACTCTGCAAGGCACATCCCATCCCTCAAATGAAATACTTGCAACACCTTATTAGTAGTACCTAATTGGAGATCTTGTAAGAATCCTCTATCATTGCGCCAATCAATTTGTTTAAGGAAAGGAAGGACCTAATTGAGAGAAAACTACCATTTCCATTTTGTAGGATCGATTGATTGTAAAGACATTTATAGCAATTCCTTCAAACAACATAATTACATTTACAATGTTATGGCAATTTTTACAAAGGAATTTCTTCTCATTAGCAATTTTATGGCTAATTTTAGGAACAAACAGATTGTGATATTTTAGAATTTCATGACATTTATTTAGAAAACTATACCATTTTAACTCTTTTGATACCAATTTGTCCAAAACTGTTCCTGGTTCTACAATACAAATTCCTGTACTGAAGTGATTTAAATTAAAACTTTCCATCAAAATTTCATGTTAATCTAGATTCCAAACACCAACTTAATAATGGTTTCAAATTTTGGTGCAAGGCCAGCGATTTTAGGGGTATGGATTAAGTCAATTACATCGACCCTGATACGCAACTGGTACTTATTTTATCAACTCTAAAAGAGGGTGGAAGGCAAAAGGGGTTGAAAGCAAAGGGGGTGGAAGGCAAATGGGGGTGGAAGGCAAAAGGGGTGGAAGGCAAATGGGGTGGGAGGCAAAAGGGGTGGAAGGCAAATGGGGTGGAAGGCAAAAGGCAAAGTCACCTTCAATGGCATTTGAACTCACAACATGAAGAGTCAGAAGAAATGTTGCCAAGCATCTTGTCGAACATATTCTGCCAGCTTGATACCAACTTAATAATTCTTTTACTTGTTTCAGTCATTGGACTGTGGCCATGCTGGTGCACTACCTTGAAGAATTTTAGTCAAACAAATCAATCCCAGTAACCTTTTCTGTTTTTAAGTGTAGTATTTATTCTATCAGGCTCTTTTACTGAACTACTAAGTTACAGGGATGTAAACAAACCAACATCAGTTGTCAAGCAGCAGTGGGGGACAAACACACACACACATTTTATATATGTATATATAGTTTGATGCTCGGTGAAAGGTGAGAGTTTTTGATGTTTAGAGCAAAGCTCTTTGTCGGAAAAAAGAGAAAGCGAATAGTCCAAAGAAAGAAAAGCATAACTCTTCATCAGAAAAGAGAAAAGAAATCGCCAGCAGCACTGAAGCACTGAAGCACTGAAGCACTGAAGCACTGAAGCAATGCACATGCTGTTGGCGATTCCTTTTCTTCTTTGCACTTTTCCTTTTCTCCTTTCCGACAAAGAGTTATGCTCGAAACGTCAAACTCCCTCTTTTCACCCAGCGTCAAGCTCATATATTTTTTGTGCATTTCCTCTTCTTCTTTGTTAATTTTTATTATCCATTTTTTTTTATTGATTGTTTATTTTATTGACTATTTATTGCATGCTCACACGGACCGTCCTCGTCCTTCCGACTGATTTGGAATACCTGATTTATGCGTGAGAAATGCTTCAAAAACCAAGACACTGCTAAACACGCCTTCAACAACTTCATCGCCACCAGAACACAGGATTTTTACGCTACTGGCATAAATAAACTTGTTTCACGTTGGCAAAAGTGTATTGATTCTGATGGTGTTTACTTCGATGAATAAAGTTTTGTCTGAGCCGAGATATGTGCATCTGAATTTAAAGGTTAAAAACCACAAGAACTTTCTTGACAACCTAATATATAAAGAGAAAACGTAAGTCCTGGAGCCAATTTGTTTGACCAAACCCTTCGAAATGGTGCCCCAGCATGGCCACTGTCCAATGACAAAAGAATTAAAAGAATAAAGTACAAAAAATTAAAAAAAACACCATTTCTATACAATTTCTGTCCAATTCATAATTTTTTTTTCTCTCAATCTCTAACTCCATATAGTAGCAACCACCTCTGTATTTCACTAATTTTAAATATATTCTCCTCAGTTGAAAAGAACCAATGAACTCATCATCACCACCACCACCACCACCACCACTGCCGCCACCGCTGCTGCCACCACCACCGCCGCCGTCGCCACCACCACCACCATCTTCATTAAAAAGATTTGCTCTTTTCTTTAATTTCCTTTTTTCTTTAAAACTAATAAATTCTAAAAATGAATTCTGTGAATTTTAATTTCCTCAAATTGTTGTCACTTTTTTTTTTATTGAACAAACTTTTACTATTTCTCACTGTATCTTAATGAACTGTTTCTATGTGCCCTTGTGGAAAATATAGTCATAGTAGTGGTGGTGGGGGTGATGGGGCTGGTGGTGGGGGTGATGGCGATGGGGCTGGTGGTGGGGGTGATGGCGATGGGGCTGGTGGTGGGGGTGATGGCGATGGGGCTGGTGGTGGGGGTGATGGCGATGGGGCTGGTGGTGGGGTGGGAGTGGTGCTGGTGTTTATGGATTGATTCTTCATTCATTACGATTCTGGATGAAAAAACCTTATAATATTTAGTTATGGACCTTTCTCTCCTTTCTGAATTCAAATCCCATAAAGACCAACTTTGCCTTTCATTCTTCAGGGTTCAACGATATAAAATATCAATCAAATACTGGGGTCAGTTTGATACCACTGTATGAGAATGAAATTATAACCAAATGGCAACTTTTCCTTTCACTCCACCAGGGGTCACTATATAAAGTACAAATCAATTCCTAGGGTTAAAGGGATCCACTTTTCCCTTCAAATTTCTGGCTTTGTGCCTAAGTAAGAAATTAGGATTTTACCTTTCATTCTTTGAGGGTCAATAAAATAAAGTACCAGTAATGTAATTGACTAATCTTGGCCCCTAAAATTGCTGGCCTTGTACAAAAACTAGAAACGGTTATAATTATAATTATTATTATTTTTATAACGTGCTTTCACTTCACTACCGAGCACAGCTCTGTGTGCCTTGGGTATGTGCTGTGGTTTGCTGTGATGCTCTTATGGTTACTGTATTGAAAGTGTTTTGCGTAGGATGTGTGCAGTGTCCAGTAGTGCAATTTTCTGTATGTTATATATATTTGTAAGTCCTGGTGTTTTTGTTATGTATTTGTCTGAATATTTTTTTATTATACCTAAGGCACCTACTATGATAGGAATTGTTTCTGTTTTTAGACTCCACATTCGAGTTACCTCTGTTTCCAGGTCTTTGCATTTTGAAAGTTCCAATCTGTTTGAGCCATGATGGTGGTTGAGTGCTGAAACTTCCAAGCATGCCAATCACTACTGGTCTCACATCCACTCTCTTCGTTGCTCACAACCTTCATATTTCACGCTTCAATTCTTCATAGTTGTTCACTTGTTCTCTCTCTTCAATCCTGTTGTCATCAAGACATGCTATTTCGATTATCCGGCATGTTTAATATTTAAAAGATGAGATCCATTATTTACATTATTTACATTTGACGGATCTTGTTTATTGTTAACACATTTTGGCTGATATACCCTCAGGTGTTTTGGGGGAAATTTCAAACTGGGGTTCTCATTCTTAAGGTACTTTTTCGATGTTATAATAATTATTATTATCATTCAGGTCCCTGCCTGGAATCGAACTTGGAATCTTGGGGTTAGTAGCCTGCGCTCTTAACCACTATGCCATTATAGAGTGAATTTTAGGGCTTATAAATCTAATATTCTCCTATCCTTCCTTAATACCGGTTCCCATATGCTGCTCATATCTGCACTCGGTCTGCTTAGGAGGTTGTTGTGTCCTAGCATATGTGCTGCTTCTTTTAGCTTTCATATTTTCCACTGGTGTTCTCTATTATTTTAACTTCATCCCACAGGGGGAAGTGGTCTCCATTTATCCATACATGGTCAGCTATACCTGATTTATCAATATCTCCTCTTGCATGTTTGTCATTTTTTTCTGTTCCCCACAACAATGTCAGGTTTCCAATGTCTAATCTGATGTTCACACTGAACCATTGTCTCCCAAAGGATTTTACAATCTTCATTCTCAGTAACACCTTCTGGGATTTGGTCATTTCACATCTTTGAATCTTTCTAAGCCATAGTTTCCACAGACCTCCCAACAGATCGTTCTTGCCACATTGTCATGTTGTCTTTCATGCCAATTTCAGGCATTCACTAACAATGTGCCATACCATTTCACCCCTCTCACCATACATTCTGCATTTGTCACTCTCAGCTGTGTTGTCAATTCTTCCCCCAAAACATACTTCATCCTCAAGGCTTCTTCTCGTGCTCTGCATATAAGGGCCTCCATTTCTATCTAATATCACTCCTCTGTGTTTTCACAGTTACAACAGAACACAGAAGAAAAGCTTCCCATATTTTACCTGGCTATTGGTGTGGTGTTAGGGAAGCTAAGCAGGTGGTGTTGATATCTACATGTAGCTAATGTTCTACCATTTTTCCTAAATTATGGTGTAAACTGAAACATATTAAGAGTTTATTATTGAAATATTTATCAATAATGGTAAATCAGAGGGGTTTTTTTTTTGTTACACCCCCTGTTTCTCTTCCTTTATGTCAGCAATATTTGTTAGAAAATGTCTAACTATATCAAAACCTCCCATTTACCCTCTCTTACAAATCTTAATGTCTTGTGTTTACGTAATAAATCACTTTTTTTTTAATGGTCGGCTTAGAGTTGTACAAAATCTCAACAGACGTTATTTGTTTTCATAATAACTTTCTTTTAGATGGAATTTCATTCTCAGATAAAAATTTTCATCTTAAAGAGGGAGAAGTACTACAATAACTGGATTGCCAACTCTTGTTTTATATTCAAATATTCGTATCTCTAAATATTTCGGTCAGACTTAATCAAGACAAACAGATTAATCAATAGAATTTTGAACACTGATATGACATATGTTATATATATGTATATATATATATATATCATCATCATCATTTAATGTCTGTAGTCCATGCTGGAATAGGTTGGACGGTTTGACCAAGGCTTGTAAGCTGAGAGGCTGCACCAGACTCCAGTCTCATTTGCCATGGTTTCTATGGCTGGATGCTCTTCCTAACGCCAACCACTCCAAGAGAGTAATAGATACTTTCCACATGCAACCAGCACAGGTGCCAGTTACGTGATACTGGCTTTAGTCACATTATTTCTGTGAGGCCCAGCCCTTGAATAGTGCTTTTTGCATGCCACTGGCATACGTGACCTGAGTATCAGCCATAATTACAATTTCACTTGGCTTGACGGGTCTTCTCAAGCACAGCATATTGCCAAAGGTCAGTCATATATATATATATATATATATATATAGATGATAGGAAGGGCATCCAGCTGTAAAAATCATGCCAAAACTAGCCTCAGCTGTGCTAGTGCCATGTAAAAAGCACTAGGTCAACTCTGCAGAGTGGTTGGTGATAAGAAGGGCATCCAGCTGTAAAAAACCCTGCCAAAACAGACACAGTAGCCTTGGGTATATTTTCTACTTGGTTGGCTCCTGTCAACTGTCCTACCCATGCATGTATGGAAGATGGACGTTAAACGATGATGGTGATAATGATGATGATATATATATATATATATATATATATATATATATATATACACATACACACACATATATAGAATAAGAATAGCCTGGGCAAAGTTCAGAGAGCTCCTACCTCTGCTGGTGACAAAGGGCCTCTTGCTCAGAGTAAAAGGTAGACTGTATGATGCATGTGTGCAAACTGTCATGCTACATGGCAGTGAAACTTGGGCTGTGACTGCTGAGGACATGCGTAAGCTTGCAAGGAATGAAACCAGTATGTACTCGACAGGCTTCTTTCAGTTTCCATCAACCAAATTCACTCACAAGGCTTTGGTTGATCTGGGGCTATAGCAGAAGACACTAACCCATCTGTCTCTGTCTTTGTCTCTCTCTATATATATAGGCAGACTGTATGACGCATGCGTACGAACAGCCATGCTACATGGCAGTGAAACATGGGCTGTAACTGCTGAGGACATACGTAAGCTCGCAAGGAATGAAGCCAGTATGCTCCGTTGGATGTGTAATGTCAATGTGAATACCCGTCAGAGTGTAAGTATCTTGAGAGAAAAGCTGAACATTAGAAGCATCAGTTGTGGTGTGCAAGAGAGACGATTGCGCTGGTATGGACATGTGGTGAGAATGGATGAGGATAGCTGCCTGAAAAAGTGCCACACCCTAACAGTTGAGGGAACCCGTGGAAGAGGTAGGCCCAGGAAGACCTGGGCTGAGGTGGTGAGGCAAGACCTTCGTACATTGGGCCTCACCGAGGCAATGACTACTGACCGAGACCTTTGGAAATGCGCTGTGCGTGAGAAGACCCGGCAAGCCAAGTAAGATCGTTGCCAGTGCCCCTGGACTGGCTCTTGTGCAGGTGGCACATAAGATGCACCATTTTGAGCGTGGCCGTTGCCAGTACCGCCTGACTGGCTTCCGTAGGATTTTCGAGCGAGATCGTTGCCAGTGCCCCTGGACTGGCTTGTGCGGGTGGCACATAAAAGACACCATTTCGAGCATGGCCGTTGCCAGTATCGCCTGACTGGCCTTCGTGCAGGTGACACATAAAAGCACCTACTACACTCTCTGAGTGGTTGGCGTTAGGAAGGGCATCCAGCTGTAGAAACTCTGCCAAATTTAGATTGGAGCCTGGTGTTGCCATCCGGTTTCACCAGTCCTCAGTCAAATCGTCCAACCCATGCTAGCATGGAAAGTGGACGTTAAACGATGATGATGATGATATTCTTTTATTTTTTTACTAGTTTCAGCTCAAGGGCTGTGATGTATGTATGTATGTATGCATGCACACACACACACACACACGCACAATCATTTTAGCAGTTGGGTGTCTGAAAAAATGGCCAACATCCTATATTACATCATGTACAAATTATGAATAAAATGTTATGCTATTGAAACACATCTAGCAGGGATAAAACTGTTGTGCATTTATCTCTTTCCATTATATTTCTTTACCACATGACATATGTTTCTAATCCTATCACAGAAATTGCAGTTGTGGAGGACCTGATATTAAATAATCATTCTTAATTTTATAATGGAATGGTAAAATGAGAACATTATTAATTGATTGATTGATTAATTAATTAATATTCCTACAGTATAAACCACAAGCCAGTCATATGCTAGAAGCTAACGAGCTAATAATCATGATTGACATGATCTAAACCAATTGTTATATTTATATGTGTGCATATCTTTTATTGTCTATTTTTTGCTTCTTTTAGTCATCTGACCGCAGCTGGGGCAACGCCTTGAAGAATTCTTTGTCAAATGATCTGACCCTAGAACTTACGTCTTCTGTTAAGTCTGGTACTTATTTCGTTGCTGTCTTTTACTGGTTGTCAATCAATGGTGGACGGCAAAGACAGACCCAAAGAAATACACACACACACACCCATATATGTGACGGGCTTCATTCAGTTTCTTATTTCTTTATTGTCCCCAGGGGGCTAAACACAGAGGGGACAAACGAAGATAGACAAACGGATTAAGTCGATTACATCGACCCCAGTGCGTAACTGGTACTTATCTATTGATCCCGAAAGGATGAAAGGCAAAGTCAACCTCGGCGGAATTTGAACTCAGAACGTAGCGACAGACGAAACACTGCTAAGCACTTCGTCCAGCATGCTAACGGTTCTGCCAGCTCATCGCTTTAATTCAGTTTCTGTCAACCAAATCCACTTCCAAGGCTCTGATTGGCCCAAGGCTATAATAGGTGTCACATGATGGCACTGAACCCAGAACCATGTGGTTGAGAAGCAAACTTCTTACCACACAGCCACAGCCACACTTGTATTTATATATTTATAATAAGCACAGGTAAGTAGCTTGCTTGCCAACCACATGGTTCCAGGTTCAGTCCCGCTGCGTGGCACCTTGGGCAAGTGTCTTCTACTAAAGCCTTGGGCTGACCAAAGCCTGGTGAGTGGATTTGGTAGACAGAAACTGAAAGAAGCCTGTCATATATGTGTGCGTGTGTGTGTGTGTATGCTTGTGTGTCTGTGTTTGTCCCCACCACCATCACTTGACAACCGATGTTGGTGTGTTTACATCTCGGTAACTTAGCAGTTCGGCAAAAGAGACTGATAGGATAAGTACTAGGCTTACAAAGAATAAGTCCTGGGGTTGATTTGCTCGACTAAAGGTGGTACTCCAGCATGGCTGCAGTCAAAATGACTGAAACAAACAAAAGAATAAAAGAATATATATATATATATATATATATATATATATATATATACATATCCATCCATCCCACGTGACCATCGGCCATCTTTCTTCTAACTTGTGTTTCTTTCTCTCCGCTGTAGCTGGATCAAGGAAGACATGTTCTTGTCTGTCTCCTGTCCAAGCCTGATTTATGCGTTCGCCACCACAACCTTGTTTAGGCTTAGCAGCCCTTCCTGTTTGTTTTCACTCTTCTGTTTGTGTTACCAATTTTGACTCTGCGCAAAATCCCAAATTTTATTTAACTTGCTTTGCGGGAGCAACTGTTTTATCGAAAGCATATATTGATTTTAAATGCTCAAAATACGAGACTAGAAAAACAGCCAACAACTGATGAAGGGTCGTTCTTTATGTTGTTTTCCATTTGTGTCTTTCGTTGTTCGAAAAAACAGTTCATATTCCATGTACTCGTGCTTCGTATTTTTTGTTGTACATGTTTTGTGACTTCCTGTGCCCACATATGCATATATATACATATATATATATATATATATATACATATATATATACATATAGATGTTAGTATGTACATATACATATGTATATATATATATAGATATATATACATATACATATGTATATATATATATATATATATATATATATATATATATATTATTATTATAATATATATATATACACACACGCATACATACATATATATATACCCATTTACACCAGTTACTTTATTCTTTCTTATAAAAGGGTCTCATGATTCCACAATCTATAGAAAAGTTACTAAACCTCCCCAACCCTTCGTCCCAACCCACCTCAACTGATATATTCACATATATGTTTAATCAGTCTGACAAAGGCAAACAAGCTGAAACTTCAAAGTTACTGTCAACCTTCCCCTTATTAAAGTTTCATAAACATCTGCTCTAATAAGACGTATTTATTAATCCTTTCGTTCAATGTTAAACTATTTCCATATACATACATACATACATACATACATACATATATATATATACATATATATGTATGTATGTATGTATATAAAGACAAAGAAACAAATGCTAATTGTTTTACTGAGATAAATCAGAAATATGCATTCAATGTCAGATTCTTCTCAATTGCAGAAAGTAGTTTTATATACGAATCTGTCTTTTGTTGAGGAATTTACAATGTTTGAAACTGTTTTTTGTTGAGATACGTCAAGTCTATTGAGGCGACATGACTTGTAGAGAATAACAATTCTGTTTTTTTGGTACATATTTAACATCATCAATGGAATAACCATGGAATTTCATTTTTGCAGTTAAAGGGACTCTACACACAGACACATCATCATCATCATCATTAACACCACCACTACCACCACCACCATCATTGTCATCTTCATCATCATCATTGTCATCATTGTTGTTCTTGTTGCCATTGTCATCAGGATCATAATCATCACCGTCATAGTTATCTTCACATCATCATCATCAACATTTAACGTATGTCTTCCATGCTAGCATGGGTAAGAGCTGTCTTGGCATGTTTTCTACAGATGGATACTCTTTCTAATATGGCACCAGCACTGGCAAGGTCTGCTTGGCTTGGTTTCTATTGCTGGATGCCCTTCCTAATGCCAACCACTTTACAGAGTGCAACATATATTTCATATATATATATATATGTGAGGGGGGGTGCGCATGTGTATATCTTTTATATATCTATAAAGCAAAAGGCATTTCATGTTTGTATGTTCATTTGTCTGTCCACTTTTTGTTGTGTTTGGTCCCTTGTTCCTTTGCTTGCTGTTTCCTGGCAGCTTCTCGTCACTGATGCCACCAGAAGGGAGAGCAATATTATCATTAAAGGCATGAAATTGCTTAAATCCTTTGGACAATAGCTGAAGACGAATTGGCAACATTACACACACACACACACACGTACACATGCATACACACACACACATATATTTCCTATTTGTCCCGTTTGTGCTTATATATGTGTGTGTTTCATGAACACACATATATACATACACACACACACACACACATATATGCATCTATACAATGCAAAAGAAACAACATGTAGACAAAGCAAAAAATACAGAGTGTATAAGGTTTACATTCAGGAAATAGGAAAAATGAAGGAAAACTCTTTCTGCTTTGAGTTTACACTCTTCTTCTGAAAGAAAAAACAGACAAGGAGGGAAAAAAATGGAGAAAGAAGATGGAGAGAAGTACGTACATGTATATAATAGTTATGGCATATGTGTGTGTGTATGCTTGTGCATACAGTATGTGTGTATATGTGTGTGTGCTGCATCTAAAAAGAATGCTTATGTGCATCTGAAGGGCTAGAAATATGATAAATCTATTAGGTTGGCGAGCAAGCCAAATGTATGATGTGTCCGACTCACACCAAGAACATTGAAATAAAAGAAAAAATGCTGAAATATTAAACACCTCCTCTTCCTTTTCCTCTTCCTCAACATTATGAAGATGAGAGGCAGGCTTTTTGTTTTTCTTTTTTCATATATTTCACATGGAAAGATTAATAAATCATTTAAACAAGAAAAAAAAAATTAGCAACAAAAATAATAACAATGACGAACAACAATAGCAACAACAATGGCAAAGATGATGACGATAGGAATCATATAAAATTTATGTCTCTGGAAATTGATATTGGAAAACTGAAGAATAAATGGTGGGAATTTATTGGAGCTTTACTGATTCTATAGAGATTAAATGTTGCCAGTAGAGCTTTGAAAGAGGATAGAAAAGACCATGTGTTACAAGAAATAGGTTCCATTACAGCCAGTAGGTTATACAGTGTTGGTGTTGATTTTGTTGTACGTTGGGAGGGTCATCATGCCAAAATCATGCAAAATCTATGATCTGATATTGTTTATTTTGTCTTCAATAATCACATCTGGTCTTCTTGCTTCAATAGTATAGTCAGTCTTTATGGGGAAGTCCCACAAGATCCTGTATTTCTCATTTTCTGTCGCAGTCTCTGGTTTGTGTTCATACCACTTTTCTGCTGTTTTCAAGCTACACTCAACTAACATCCCAATGCATTCTTTTGCCTACACAGTCATGCTTGTGCTTATACTCTTTTTGTGCTACAATACTGCACTCACTTAAAAGAGGATTGATACTTCTGGCTCCTTTCCTTTAATTATAATATTATTATTTCTATTCAGGCAGTGAGCTGATAGATTCATTCATGCATCAGACAAAATACATAATGGCATTTCTTTTGGTCCATTATGTTCTGAGTTCAAACCCCACCAAATTGGACTTTGCCTTTCATCTTTTGGGGTCAATAAGGTAATAATTATTCTTGCTTCCTAACCACATGATTCTAGGTTCAGTCCTACTGCATGGCACCTTGGGCAAGTGTCTTCTACTATAGCCATGGGCCAACCAAAGCCTTGAGTGGATTTGGTAGAGAGAAACTGAAACAAACCAATCGTATATATATCTATATATGTGTGTGCGTGTGTGTGTGTGTTTGTCCTCCCACTATCACTTGACAACCAATGTTGGTGTGTTTATGTTCCCGTAACTTAGCGGTTCGGCAAAGAGACCAATAGGATAAATAGCAGGCTTACAAAGTATAAGTCCTGGGATCAATTTCTTTGACTGAAAGGCGGTGCTCCAGCATTGCCACAGTCAAATGATTGAAACAAGTAAAAGAATAAAAGAAAACATACATATTTGTTTCGTGCGAGTTTGGGTGCCCAACATATAACTGGTATTTAGAACTCCACGTACCCTTTATACATAATTGTTTTATAAAATTTATTTTTGGAATAAACTCTGATGTTCGGAGGGTGCTTTTTATGTGCCACCGGTACGGGGGCCAGTCAGGGGGTACTGGCATTGGCCACGTTTGGTTGGTGCTCTTTATGTGCCACCGGCACGAGAGCCAGTCAGGAGGTACTGGCACTGACCATGTTCGGATGGTGCTTTTTACATGCCACCAGCACAGGAGCCAACATTATATATATCAATGGCCAAACATGTTATCATAAACATGTAAGGGTTTTTTAAGCCTCTTAGTTTTATAATTGTGATTTTTTCATAATGAGAAACATTCTTTTTCTATGTATTTTATGATAACATATTTGACCATTGATATATTCATAAATAATTATCAATTCTTTATAATAATTTCTCCATAGTGTATCATTACTTTTTAATTATTTAATTTTCCCAACTCAAATCTGGTGATTTTTGCAGAGGCTCAAATTTACTGGTCTTTTCTCATAAACACTGCACATGGCATTTGAATTCAAAACTTGAATGTGAAGATAGAGGCCAACACTATTCGAAAACCCTACAAGACCAGTCAGGCGGTACTGGCAACGGTCACGCTCAGGATGGTACATCTTATGTGGGTGGCACATAAGATGTACCATCCTGAGCATGACCGTTGCCAGTACTGCCTGACTGGCCTTGTAGGGTTTTCGAGCGAGATCGTTGCCAGTGCCCCTGGACTGGCTCTTGTGCGGGTGGCACATAAAAGACACCATTTCAAGCGTGGCCGTTTTCGTGCGGGTGACACGTAAAAGCACCCACTACACTCTCTGAGTGGTTGGCGTTAGGAAGGGCATCCAGCTGTAGAAACTCTGCCAAATTAGATTGGAGCCTGGTGTAGCCATCCGGTTGCACCAGTCCTCAGTCAAATCGTCCAACCCATGCTAGCATGGAAAGCGGACGTTAAACGATGATGATGATGATGATATTAGTGTTGTTAACACCGCCAGCTTGAATTTTACTGCCCAGGTGTCAAAATCATAATGATATCCATAGGGCAGCTGATGATGGAGGCATGTTGGTATGGTTGTGGAATAGTATTATAACACATCCTTTTGATATATATATATATACATATTGCTATATTCTTCAGTTGTTAATAGCTTGATCTTTGCTATTCCGGCATTGATCACTTCCACCATAAACATATCTTCCTCCAGTATCAATGAAATAAGCTGTCATTCCATCATGGATATTCCTGAAACTCTGCCAAAAGAACAACTAAAAGGTTGATCAGTTAAAAACTAACAGAAAATGATGTCCGTTGGTACACCATTTCTTTCCCTCACATATAAATGATTTTAACACAAAAATACACAACCTTTTTCAGTAATTTCCAAAAATTTAATTTCATTCAATAAATTACATGATAAAAATATATGAATTTTTTTCAAAAAAAATAAAAAATAAAAAGCAGCACAAAGCCATTTTTTTTAAAGAACTGAAGACAATTCTTTAAAAAGCAGTGGTAGAAATGTAAAAATTCAGTAACTTGAATCAAACTTGGTGTTTTTAATATTCCTAATCAGCCAGTTTCTTTTGAAATTTGGTCTGATGAAGGAACTATGACCAAGAATTCTGTAGGCACTACAAGAATTGGTGAGATTACCATTTTTCTCAGACAGTACATACAATTCAATGTTCAGAGAGAAAAAAAAATTCCAGTGGGATAATGCTGTGGGGAAGAAGGATCAAGTGTAGTAGTTTGTGCAAGGGGAGTGGCTGGACACGATATGAAATAAGAAGAGGAGGAGAGAGAAGTTTGGAATGCCTGGATAGAGGTAACATGACACCAGCTCAGAAAGAGCAGAAATTGTAAAAAATAGGCAGAGAGAGGAGAGAGACAAGAACTGCAAGGAAGAGTCTGGAGTAAATTGGTTTCAATAGGATTACTGATGCTGTTAATAGATTTAACCTGGTCAGGTATGGCTGTGTAAACCATTACCAGGTACTAAGACTACACAAAACAGAAAACTTCTTACAGTTCCATATTCAAGAGATGAAGAATTATGGACATTATTTACATTTGACGGATATTTGTCCTCATCTTGTCTGTTGTTAACACAACGTTTCGGCTGATATACCTTCCAGCTTTCATCAGGTGTCTTGGGGGAAATTTCGAAACTAGGTTCTCATTCCTAAGGTATTTTCAATGTTATTATTATTATTATTATTCAGGTCACTGCCTGGAATCAAACTCGGAATCTTGGCGTTAGTAGCCCGCGCTCTTAACCATATGCCATGGGCATATGGCATAGTGGTTAAGAGCACAGGCTACTAACTCCAAGATTCTGAGTTCAATTCCAGGCAGTGACCTGAATAATAATAATAATAATAATAATAATAATAATAATAATAGTAACAACAACAAAAACATCGAAAATACCTTAGTACTTGTATTAATCTCCTTTGCTGAACCACTATTATGGGGATGTAAACAAACCAGCCAACACTGGTTGATGTTGTCAAGTGATGTGGCATGGGGGAGGAGTCAAACACAAAGACATGCACACACACGCGACGGGCTTCCGCACAGTTTCCATGTACGAAAATCACAAATTCACACTGGTTGGCCCAGGGCTGTAAGAGAAAAAAGACACTTGCCAAAGGCATTGCACATTGGGGTTGTGTCCTGCAGTGAACTTCTTAACTACACGGCCATAACTGATTTCCAATATTGACACATGGCCAGGGGTGGGGGAATGTACATTCGATCAAACTCAGTTGTTTACTGGTATTTATTTTACCAACCATTCAAAGAGGACAAGTAAAAAACAAACTTCAGCAGAATTTGAACTCAGAGCCTAAAGGGACATAACTACATACGGCAAGGGGTATTGAACCCTCGATTCCCTCAACTTTCGTAAATGGCTACGACTGAGAAGATCACTCGCATTATTTTCTAAAAAAAAAAAAAAGTAGTTTATCAAAAACTATACAACCGATGGCTTTTCTGTTAAATATTTAGGAAAAAACCTCTTATGAAAGACATTTTAAAGAATCTATCAGCTTCTGATGATGTTTCAGTCACTGTTGGGATGGTCGTGTTCTTTGGTAATGTGAGATATCGGTTCTTTGGATTTGATAACCATTATTCATTAACTTGCGGAAGATGTTGGCAATATTCAAGCAGTCATCTAAGAGTTGAAAAAAAAAAAATTTTTTTGAATAGTTATTTGATAAATGATATGAGAGGGAATTAATTCTTTAGCAATTAAACTGACCATTCTGGCCCGAATATTCCACTTGTTTTGTGTTCAAACCAGATCCAGCCTCTCAAACTTACCCTACAAAGTCATTTTAAAGATAAGCAATCATGTCATTGAGATCTCATAGCTACAAGATAATGCAGGATTAATTTAAAACAATGTGGATAAATAAGGATTACATTTTGAGAGAGCAATCTGAACACGAAAGGGTTAAAGGTCACCCTTTTCACCTTTCTTTATTTACAAAATCATCATCATCGTTTTGGCATCCATTTTTTTCCATGCTTGCATGGGTCAGACGGAATTCATTGAGGGAAGTTTTTCTACAACTGGATACTCTTCCTGCCACCAACCCATACCTGTTCCCAAGCAAGATTATATTTCTGCAAGGCCAGACATGTCTTTGCAGAATGTGGGAAATGATCAACAGTGCTTGTACGACTGACAGTCATTGACACACCCACTCACCCATCCATCCATCCATCTTATATTGTTGTTGGCTTCCTTTTGTCTCAGGAGACAATGGAGTTAGGCATAAAATAATCCAGTCTGGTTTTTACATTCCATGTCCTTTACATCTCCTGCTGTGGTTGCGTAGTCCTATCCTTCACAAACACTCCCTCTGGCAGGGGCCGCAGATGTAGCTGCCACTTTTTACAGCAGCACTGAAGTGTCCTCTCCAGTTTTGTGTAGGCCTGGGCCAGATGTAAGAAAATCCTGGGTAGCCCAATCGCCAGGATTCCTCTCTCGACCTTGCTGATGTAGTCCAAAGGAGTGCAGAGCATTACGTTTGGCACCAGCTTGGTTGCAGGAGCTGTCGGAAGAGTGTCGAGTCGAACACTGAACCGCCTACGGGGCTCCACTCCGGATTTCTTTGAAGGTTGTCTCCTTTCTGTAACCCTGGGTAGGGGCCCATACCAGGTACTGTCAGCCGGAGCCAGCTGAGCCCGGGACTCGTGTCAGGCAGGGTCGTCACTCCCTGAAGTAGTGAAGAAAATCGATACCCACTACCTATATCATCATCATCATCATCATCGTTTAACGTCCGCTTTCCATGCTAGCATGGGTTGGACGATTTGACTGAGGACTGGTGAAACCGGATGGCAACACCAGGCTCCAGTCTAATTTGGCAGAGTTTCTACAGCTGGATGCCCTTCCTAACGCCAACCACTCAGAGAGTGTAGTGGGTGCTTTTACGTGTCACCCGCACGAAAACGGCCACGCTCGAAATGGTGTCTTTTATGTGCCACCCGCACAAGCCAGTCCAGGGGCACTGGCAACGATCTCGCTCGAAAATCCTACGGGAGCCAGTCAGGCGGTACTGGCAACGGTCATGCTCAGGATGGTACATCTTATGTGCCACCCGCACAAGAACCAGTCCAGGGGCACTGGCAACGATCTTACTTGGCTTGCCGGGTCTTCTCACGCACAGCACATTTCCAAAGGTCTCGGTCAGTAGTCATCGCCTCGGTGAGGCCCAATGTACGAAGGTCTTGCCTCACCACCTCAGCTCAGGTCTTCCTGGACCTACCTCTTCCACGGGTTCCCTCAACTGTTAGGGTGTGGCACTTTTTCACGCAGCTATCCTCATCCATTCTCACCACATGTCCATACCAGCGCAATCGTCTCTCTTGCACGCCACAACTGATGCTTCTAATGTTCAGCTTTTCTCTCAAGATACTTACACTCTGACGGGTATTCACATTGACATTACACATCCAACGGAGCATACTGGCTTCATTCCTTGCGAGCTTACGTATGTCCTCAGCAGTTACAGCCCATGTTTCACTGCCATGTAGCATGGCTGTTCGTACGCATGCGTCATACAGTCTGCCTTTTACTCTGAGTGAGAGTCCCTTTGTCGCCAGCAGGGATAAGAGCTCTCTAAACTTTGCCCAGGCTATTCTTATTCTAGCAGCTACACTTTCAGCGCACCCACCCCCACTACTAACTTGGTCGTCCAGATAGCGGAAGCTATCGACCACCTCTAGTTTTTCACCCTGGAATGAGATAGAAGTTGTTTCCTGAAGACTGCCCACTGCCCTGTCGAAGACGATGTATGAGTGCTTAACTGTTTGCCAAACGACCCGGACAAACGATTTGGTTCCAGGGATCAAATGTTCGTCTTGCCGCACATTAGCTCACTCTTGCCATCAAATCAATGTTGTCTGAACAGGTGCAACAGGTGTACCATGGGTCAGGTGTCGGAGTGATCACAGAGCAACATCATCATCAGATGATGAAATGGTTTCCTCAAGAACATAAACACACCACTTAGTCTAGGAATTGAAATCATGATCTCAAATTTGTGACTGCAACATCCCAAATACTAAGCCAGGGGCCCTTACACACACACACATATATATATACATACACACACATATACTTTTTATTAATATACATATATATATATATATATATATACTTTTTATTAAAGCCAAAAAAATCTCCACAAACTGAGAGTTTTACATAACCACTCATCAGACAGCATTCGAGGGACTATTTTTGTTCCACCTTGTTTTGCCTCTATGTGCTTATTTGCTGTGTCTCTCTCAGGGCTGTGGAGTTGAAACAACTTCAACTCTGATTCTGACTCCTGTACTATTGGCACCTCTGACTCCGATTCTTCTTTATCTAATTAAGTGATTGTGGTCTGCATACCTCATAAAGCCTATGCCTACGTTTGTACTTTGAGTCGGCCTATAGGTTACAACTGGTTTACATTAAAGAATAAAGATATTATACGTCAGAGTCAGTATAGTTTTACAGACTCCAACCCCTTAATTGTTTCAGACTCCACAGCCCTGGTCTCTAAGTCCTTGTTTGCATTTGCTGTGTCTCCAAAGAATTGCTCCTCTAAGAGCAGAGAGATGCTGTCCTTTCCCCTGTCTGCTGACTCTGTACCTTCCAACCCATGTGAAATAAGAAATCCCTCACTTGAAAAACAAGGGTTAGCAACAAGAAAGGCACCCAGATGTAAAACAATACCTCAATAATGTACTGATCTAACCCATGCTAGCAAGGAAAAACAGAAGTAAAGATACTGCTGCTTACTTTAGTCTTCCTGATGGACGACAGGCTCCACACCTACTTAAATATGTGAAGCTTAGTATTAAGACATTTAAAACATCCATCCAGTTATACAACATGTTCTCTAAAAATATGCAAACATCTAAATAGATTTTTAAAAAACCCACCTATCTGCTCCAGGTTAGTATGTATAAAAAGATATAAAAAAATGAAATGAATAAAATTTAAAACTTAACTCAATAAGAAACAATAATGGTAGTTCTTGAAGATACAAAGGATCTGGAGACTTACCAATTCCACTATGGTGGTGTCCAATATGTGGCAGCCTATAATGTTCCAGCATACTCAAAAGACCTCGAGGCCATTTGGACGTAGAATGAGCAAAAATCTGCAAATGATGAAAATATTGATCAGAAAACAAGATGGAAACATAAAAGAAGGTTCGTAAATGTCCCATAACAAAATATGGTGGCACATAAAAAGCACCCACTACACTCTTGGAGTGGTTGACATTAGGAAGAGTATTCAGCTGTAGAAACCTGGCCAAATCAAATTGGTGCCTGGTGTAGCCATCTGGCTTCCCAGACCTCAGTCAAACTGTCTAACCCATGCCAGCATGGAAAACGGATGTTTAACGATGATGATGATGACGATGATGATCAACTTTCTTTTCTTTTAATTGTTCTAGTTATTTGACTGCGGTCATGCTGGAGCACCGCCTTTGGTCGAGCAAATCGACCCCAAAACTTACTCTTTGTAAGCCTAGTACTTATTCTATTGATCTTTTGCCTAACTGCTAAGTTACGGGGACGTAAACACACCAGCATCGGTTGTCAAGCGATGTTGGGGGGGGGGGACAAACACAGACACACGCACACACACACACACATATATATATATATATACACACGATGGGCTTCTTTCAGTTTCCGTCTAACAAATCCACTCACAAGGCTTTGGTTGGCCCAAGGCTATTGTAGAAGACGCTTGCCCAAGATGCCATGCAGTGGGACTGAACCTGGAACCATGTGGTTGGTAAGGAATCAATCCTGGTACATTTTCTATTGGTTTCTTTTGCCAGACTGCTAAGTTACGGGGCTGTAAA
Organism: Octopus bimaculoides; assembly: GCF_046866305.1. NCBI lineage: Eukaryota > Metazoa > Mollusca > Cephalopoda > Octopoda > Octopodidae > Octopus > Octopus bimaculoides. The sequence goes on along the minus strand of NC_142935.1, from coordinate 2,234,962 downwards.
CAAACACAAGCACAAAGACACTCACACATAGATATAGATATATGTTTGGTGTTAAGGAAGGGCATCTAGATGTAAAAACCCTGCCAAAACAGTCCATCATATATATATATATATATATATATATATATATATATATATGATGGACTTCTTTCAGTTTCTGTCAACCAAATCCACTCACTAGGCTTTGGTTGGCTGGAGGCTAAAGCTGAAGAAGTTTGCCCAAGGTGCCACGCAGTGGGATTGAACCCAGAACCAAGTGGTTGAGAAGCAAGCTTCTTACTACACACCCATGCCTGCACCAATCAATTGTATTCTTATTTTATGGTGAATTAATGGGAAGTTATAGAATTATTTTTTGGGTTTTACCTTTTTGATATTAATCCAGTTTGAGAAACAGCTTTTTCGTTCAAGATTGAAATGGTTGCACTGATCTGGAAGCCTGGAAAGATGGAATAAAGTTTGTAGGAGGGGAAAAAAAGAACAGATTTAAAAAAAAATTTTTTTAAAGCAATTGTTGAAGTAAATTCTAATAAAATTTGGATTGTTTTTTCTGTTTTTTTTTACTTGGTGCTTCTGGATGGAGGGACAGTGCCCACAGCTGTCTCAGATCTGTGAGATTGATACAATTAATGTTGCTCTTGAATCTTTCTAAGTCCACATATGCAAGGAGATGCCAGAGGGATCATGTTCTGGGAAGGACTGTGCACACAGTGGGAGATGGAGGGTTGGACATAACGAGCGTGATGAGAGGAGGTGAGACATGTGAGGTGGGAATGAGTGAGTGGGAGTGGCATGAGCCCTGTTGGCTCTGAGGAACAGAGGCCATCATAGTGGCGGTAGAAAAGGTAGCGGGAGAGGATACAGCACATCTGTTGACGGAGGGGGTGGAGTATGTCTGTGAGTGACTTAATACCTATCAGATGGATGGCTCTTTTCAGGAGGGCATCCAAGATGTTTCCATAAACAACAGCAATACCATTCCAGATGTCAGAGCAAACTAAATCATCATCATCATCGTTTAACGTCCGCTTTCCATGCTGGCATGGGTTGGACGGTCTGACGGAGGCCTGGCAAGCCAGATATTTATTGAAAGTCTCTAATAGTTCTTTGTTATATATTCTGTCCATAGAAATTAAAATTTGTAATAAGCATTCATTTAAAGGACTTATTGAAGACATTACTAAAAATTACAAGTTGAAGATTCATCAGAAAGTAATGCCAAGACCTTTGGCATAGTGGTTACTAACCCCAAGATTCCGAGTTTGATTCCAAGCAGTGACCTGAATAATAATAATAACAATAATTGTCTCAATCGATATAAACGTATTTGTCAAGACCTACCAAAAACTGAGCAAGTGTAAAGATCTTGAAATAGAAATTAGCAAAATGTGGAACCTGAAAACTAAAACAATACCTGTTGTCATAGGTGCCCTGGGAATGATAGTGCCAGTGGAGCACTAAGAGCACCATCCGAGCGTGATCGCTGCCAGAGCAGCTGACTGGCTTCTGTGCCAGTGGCATGTAAAAAGCACCATTCGAATGTGATCGTCACCAGCATTGCCTTACTGGCACTTGTGCCGGTGGTACATGAGAAAGCATTTGAGCAAAGTCGTTGCCAGTGCCGCTGGACTGGCTCCTGTGCAAGTGGCATGTAAAAAAAAACACCATTTGAGCGTGGTTGTTGTCAGTACCACCTGACTGGCCCTCGTGCTGGTGGCACATAAAAGCACCCACTACACTCTCGGAGTGATTGCCATTAGGAAGGCCATCCAGCTGTAGAAACTCTGCCAGATCAGATTGGAGCCTGGTGTAGCCATCTGGTTCGCCAGTCCTCAGTCAAATCGTCCAACCCATACCAGCATGGAAAGCGGACGTTAAACGATGATGATGATGATGTCTGACCATGAAGGAAATGTTACCTTGCTTGGAAACAGGACAGGGTTTGCCTGACCCATGCAGATCTGGAAAAGTGGTCATGAAAACAATGATGAAGATGATGATGATGATGAACAACAATAGAAACAGAAAAAAAGGAAACAGAATGACTTGAGTTGTGATGAAAGATAAAAATGAGAAACAATTCTTACATCATTTTTAGATCCCAATCACCACAAGTGACAAAAACAAAACTGTTATCAGACTGCAGTAAATGATTATCGATCATCCATTGGTCAAAATCCTGAAATAGAAAGAGAGGGGAACTGTAAAATGTTAATCAGTCAAATTGAATGTAATAAGGGAGTGAGTAAAATGGGGGGAAGACCTTAAAATTAACGAGATTCAACAGAAAGTTTGTTCTATTACAATGATCATCTTTGTTTTGTAAAGAGATTATGTGGTTGGTGCCACATAGGAGGAACCCATGCTAGAGTCATGGAAACAGGACCCATGCCTGTGTCACATGAGCAGCATCTGTGCCAGTTCCACAAGAGGAACATCCGTGCCAGTACCACGTGAAAAGCATCTGTGCTGGTTCCCACATGAGAGGCATCTGTGCCAATGCCACACGAGGAACATCTTTGCCAGTGCCACATGAGAAACCTTTTTACCAGTGTCACATGGGAAGCATATATATGCCAGTGTCACGAGAAGCATCTGTGCAAATGCCACATGAGGAACATCTGCACCAGTGCCACACGAGAAGCCTCTATGCCAGAGTTACGTGAGAAGCACCTGTGCCAGTTCCACATGAGAAGCATCTGTTTCAGTGCCACATGAGAAGCATCTGTGCCAATGCCACATGACAAGCACCCAGTACACTCTGTGGATTGGTTGGTGTTAGGAAGGGCCTCCAGCCATAGAAACCAGGGCTAAAATAGGCAGTGGAGCTCAACATGGCCCTGGAGCTTGCTGGACCCTACCAAACAGTCTGACCCATGTCAGTGTGGAACACAAGTCAAATGATGATGATGATGATGATGATGATGATATATATACACATACATATAGAACAGGCTTCTTTCAGGGTCCACCTACCCAATGAACTCATAAGGCACTGGTTGGTCTGGGTCAAGGTGCTGCACAGTGGGACTGAACCAGAGACCACAGGGTTGGGAAGCAAGCTTCTTAAGCACACACCCACACCTACACCAGTGTGTGTGTATGTGTATATAGATACATACAATATATGCATACACACACACACATATATATATATATATATGAAAAATATTAATTCTTCCCCTATTCTTCTTTCACCCCCCCCCCCAGTATCATCTGCAGTGAGAGACATTGATAGAAGTCAGCCAAGATGACTGTCACCAAGACATCATATCATCATCATCATCATTTAACGTCTGTTGTCCATGCTGGCATGGGTTGGATGGTTTGACCAGGGCTGGTAAGCTGAGGGGCTGCACTAGACTCCTATCTGATTTGGCAAGGTTTCTACGGCTGGATGCCCTTCCTAACACCAACCACTCTGAGAGTGTAATGAGTGCTTTTACGTGCCACTGGCACGGGTGCCATTTGTGGGACACCAGTGTCTGCCATGACTGCAGTCTTGCTCGGCTTGATGGGTCTCCTTCTCAAGCATGACATAATGCCAAAGGTTTTGGTCATTGCCTCTGTGAGGCCCAACGCTTGAAAGGAGTTCAGTCAGACCAAGCAAACCAAGCACAAATATCAGTAATCCCCACCACGACCACCACTCCTTAACATCTGCTTTTCCTGCTGGCATGGATTGGATGGTTTGACAGGTGCTGGTGAGCCAGAGGATGGGGCCAAGCATCACCATCTGCTTTTCCTGCTGGCATGGATTGGATGGTTTGACAGGTGCTGGTAAGCCAGAGGATGGGGCCAAGCATCACCATCTGCTTTTCCCGCTGGCATGGATTGGATGGTTTGACAGGTGCTGGTGAGCCAGAGGATGGGGCCAAGCATCACCATCTGCTTTTCCTGCTGGCATGGATTGGATGGTTTGACAGGTGCTGGTGAGCCAGAGGATGGGGCCAAGCATCACCATCTGCTTTTCCTGCTGGCATGGATTGGATGGTTTGACAGGTGCTGGTAAGCCAGAGGATGGGGCCAAGCATCACCATCTGCTTTTCCTGCTGGCATGGATTGGATGGTTTGACAGGTGCTGGTGAGCCAGAGGATGGGGCCAAGCATCACCATCTGCTTTTCCCGCTGGCATGGATTGGATGGTTTGACAGGTGCTGGTGAGCCAGAGGATGGGGCCAAGCATCACCATCTGCTTTTCCTGCTGGCATGGATTGGATGGTTTGACAGGTGCTGGTGAGCCAGAGGATGGGGCCAAGCATCACCATCTGCTCTGGCAGGGTCCCCACAGCTTGCTGCCCCTTCTAACCCCAATGCAAGTTGCTTTCTAAAAGAAGCAATATGAGATTTTGTTTAAATATTCCTGACGGAAGCAAATGAGGAAATCAATGGAGATGAAATTGAATAGAAACTGTAACCCCCCACCCCGCCAAAAAAAAAACAATAAATTTTACTTAGTGATTAACATAATTTGAAAGAAAAAAGCATTTGAATACCTTAAGAACCTCACTGAGAGATGCCTCGTTACTGACCATATCTTGTATGATTCCAGTCAGCTGAAGATAGAAAGAAAACAAAATAATAAATATTATGAAAGCATGTGAAATGTCTTTTAAAATAGCCCTTGGGTTGACAACCAATTTGGCAGGGGGAAACTGTGCTGTATTGGGGCCCCACTGGCACCCCTATTTTTACAGCATTTTAAACTAAATACATGGCATTGGCGACCAAATCAGAGCAATGATAATGAATTTCATAGCATGAACTCCCAGGGAGTATTGTAAGGAGGTTCAATTTCTGAAGGGCCACTTAAATGAGGCCCCACTGACCACCCCCTATTTTTACTGCATTTACCTCGCTCCTACACTTATTGATTAAACTGATCAGCATCAGTGCTAAGCACATCTGCAGAAATAAGTTTGGGCATCCTAAATACTTTCATGTACATTCAAATTGAGATGAGGAGTTATAACAGGTACGTTTCAAGTGTGGTCGTGTGGATATTTATATTTTGCAGTTTATGAAACTTATGTCTAGTTTTATGAATTCTCCAAAAAAATGTGGTTTGTTAGATAACAATTCCAACAAGATTTATTAGATATTAAAATAGAATTCTTACCTCAGTGCAGAAAGGCGTCAAAATAGGGTTGACTTGAGGTTTAATGTATCTGTGGAATTTGGCTTCAGTCTCAAGTGTTTTAGAATTCAATTTCAAAACAGGGAATTCTATGATTTCCTACAAGAAAGAACAGAAATCCATTTTTAAACAGAGTTAATCCTGAATACCTGATAAGCATTCCTCTTTATTCTGAAAAGTTTCAGTGACTGAAAGATGAAAGAAATCCTGTCTGTTATGCAAAATAAAGTTTCCCTATTCAGTGACCATTTTCCTAATGAAATATATAATTATACGATGAAATCAGTTCTGAAATAACCAAGAATATAGATGGATCTTGTAAAATAATTTAGCTTTCATTAATTAATTAAGCTGGTGTTTGAAACAAATTTAAGATAGTCACCGTTATTTATTGAAATGTCGACTTCGCCGAATTACGACCAGTGGACAGAATTACCTCCCTTACACTGATAGACCCCAATACTGACAAACTCGCAGAGTAACTGAACAGGAAGAGTATTCTTTGAAATGCAGTTTAGGCAATGTGCACTATGTGTATGTGTGTGTGTGTGTGTGTGTGTGTGTGTGTGCGTGCGTACGTGTGTATACAGTCATCCCTCGCCATATCACGGTTTATTATTTAAACTTACGTCGATTCCTCCGTGGTGTTGTTTTGCATTTGTAATAAAATAAATACATACAAATTATAAAAATGATTAAAAAAAATACAGTACAGTACTGTTTCTACTACACGGATTTTCACCTATTGCGAGGGATTTGAGAACGTAAGCAGCAGAAATATAACAAAAGACTGTTACTCGGAGTTTCACGTTCCCGTTCATCGGACAGTTTTGTGGGAGTAATGAAAACAGTTTGAACATCCTGAGTTGGACTTGGGTTTGCCCACCCTAGGAAAATTTCGTTCTCACACTTTTAAGATGTAAGAATAATTAATTTGAGAAGAAAGTTTAGAATGGCAGACGATTTGGTTCCTGCGTCAGTGAGGTGGGAGAAGTGTAAGATTCAAGAATTGAGGGCCTTGAATACGATGAGAAAGATGACTTTAGAGAAAGATGTGGTTAGTAGATGTCCTCAATGGAGGGTGAGATACTTGATCAAGGGTGGGGCAAGCAGGGCACATGTCCTGGGCGCCACTTTGAGGGGGAGGGGCGCAATTTTCTAATTAAGTCATTTTTATGAGAGTTACATTTTGTTGGAGTGGGAGGGGGGAACAATTTTGATGCTTGCCCTAAGCGCCTTTTACCCCAGCTACGCCCCTGTTGATCAATTCCAGATGTTTTGGACATGAACTGAATTCTGTTGAAAAAAAAAAAAATGCGAAGAACGAGTATGGTTCTTCCCATCAGGAACTAATTCCAAGAACCTAAGCAGCGTTTATGTTCCATCAAAATCAAAAATATATCGAGAGGAACATTTCATTATCTTTTACTCATGGTTCGTTTCAGCGTGGCCACACCACTAAAAAGTTCGCGTCAGATTCTCTTGGACAAAAATTACAGAGAGGACACATTAAATACTGCTGAGGTTAACAAATGCAACCAGTAGCTACCCCTAATTTAGGCATTGGCCCCAAGTCTTTGTGCAAAATGTCTTAACCTTCAACTTGCAAAATAGTGCGACTTAGACACGAATAAATAACGTACGCTTTAAAATTATACTCATTGATTACATTTCTGTTTAGTCTAATTACATAATTGAAAATTATAATTTAACATTTCGAAGACGTAAAAGTCCGTAAAATTTAAATCGGGAAATTAGAAATACACACCAGAAGAATATGTCAGCTTTGATCAAAGCGGACCAGTAATCATCCTTCCCTTATTTGTTGTATTTTTATTCAGGACTGCATTAGACAGTAGGGTACTTTCTTTTGAAGGGTATAGGGAGCTATTTTTAGCACGTCGAATAACCATGCTGGTAGTGTTGTCTCCCCTATCATATGAAACACATTTCTACCATATCCCTTGTTCTGTAGACACTCGTTTATTATAACCCAGAACAGCAGTTTACAATAAATAAGGAAATCAAACATATTCAGAATCAATCAATATTGGCTATGATTACAAAATAAAAATCGAACACATGGTTACCTGGGGATGCATTTTTCTTGTGTTGTCACATGTAGCTTCAAAGTCAAGAATCAAAAAATAATCGAAGGTTACAGATCGAACCGATTTTATGTTTTTCGCCATGAACACACTTCGCTTGAGAGCATTTCGATGTGCTGCAGACATATTACGGAATTAGTTTCCCAAGAAAGTTTGGCTTTCAACAGGAAACGAATAACATTTGTATACAAATGGAGCTTAGTACTACTTCCGGTTACTTTCTTTTACTTCCTGTTAAGTTATTCTACTTCCGGTTCGATTCCAGTCTTTCATTTTTATGCTTTATATTCTCTGTCTTTGTTGGTTTATACAAGCAAATGTAAAGTCTTTCGTGGGGGAATTTCGGAATAGTCATTAATACCTTATGGAGAAGGGAAAGAACCTGGATTTGATAGGCAAACATTTTTAAGAATTGAAAATTTTGAGGAAAAAAGTTCTATCAGAATGGTAATTCCCGTTGAATGAAACACGGGAATATTATAAAATGAAGAAGAATAAACCCTTCCAAATTCGTGTCTTTTTTCCCCATCAGGAGGTGATAATTATTTCAAAAGTTGTCCCTTTTCACGATATACCTAAACAAACGTGTCCCCATCAACTTTGTTTATTTTTTAACTTTCAGAAAACTGAATATTTCTGAAGTGAAAATTTCTTTAAATACTTTTTCAAATGGTGTAGATTACGATTATACCAGAATTTGGTACTACTAAAGCAGTGCGGACCCGAACGCGCAGTCGCGCAGTCACGCGTCCGCGCTAGCTAGTCGTGAGTGGTCGATCCTAACCCTAACCCTAACCCTAAACACGTATTCATTTGCACACGCGGGTTAGGGATAGGGTTAGGGTTAGGGACAGGGTTAGGGTTAGGGTTAGGGATAGGGTTAGGGTTAAGATCGACCACTCAAGACTAGCTAGCGCGGACGCGCGACTGCGCGATTGCGCGTTCGGGTCCGCGCTGCTTTAGTAGTACCCAGAATTTAATGTGAAAGAAATTGTCGGTTGCAAACATATACTGACAAACATCACATTTATATCTACAGAAGAGAATGTTGTGTATCACTATGTATGTGTGCGCGGCTAGCGCTCCCCCTCTCCCTGTTACATTAAATTTCGATAGAATCGCAGTCTACACCACCTGAAAAGTATTTGTAGAAAAATTCATTTTAAAATATCCATTTTCCGGAAAGTTATGAGGAAATAAAATTGGGGTGGGACACACTTTTCACTATCAAGGCGATATTTTATATGAATTAATTTCCCTACAAACCTCAAACTTGTGAAAGATCTGTAGAATTAACGACCTTAGGGTCGTAGACTCCTACTTTCTAGAAATAATAAACCGAACCCGAAGGAAATAAAAAGCGACAATTATTCGTTTTATAATGGATTTTTGAACGCTACACAAACCCATTCGCTAAATTTGTCATTATACCGTTCTGTCTTTAAACAGTCTTCAGATTTTCATGTTTTGAACACGAAATATTCAGAATTGTATTATTTATTTATTTCTAAAAAAAGTATTTAAATTTAAATCGGAAATTGAGATTAGGATTAATGGATATACCACCATACTACTGTTACATACATTCACGCCCCGCACGCACACCCCGCATATCCCGCACGCACACCCCACATACCCTGCACGCACACACAATGCATGAGTACATATTCTGTAAGCCAGAGGACAACAGCGTCGATAGGAAGAATGGCTTCTCCTGGACCCGCGATAGATACATTACATATCACCTAGAAGGATATGCCTTTGCTAGCCAGGAACAAGGGACAGCTAGTAAATACTTGTAAAGACTATTTATAATGCCACCCGTAGGAAGGATTGCCCTGACGGATACATCAAAGGTATATCAGAACCAACAGGTATTCACACCTTTAAAAACAAGGAATATTGGTGGAACAGCCTAATTAAAACATCAATTCGGTGAAGACATAACAGACCCCGTAATGTTCTGTGGGACAGGGAACCTGAACTGCTGTAGAGGTCAGCTGTCGTAAACGGATGTGAATGTACAATCAAAGGTCCAGGAAAAAGAGAACATTTGTGGTGAATAAATGCAGAACTTACGGCTCTTGTACCCTGACTATGAATTCTTATTTGTACCTATCATCATTGGTGCATTAGGTTATGTACTAAGAAATTTGCATACAAAAACTTAGAAATACTCGGTTTCACAGAAATAGAGCAAAAGAATCTGACGCGGATTCTCCAGGTCCAATTTATTAGCGACACAGTGAAGATCTGTGAGACATTCCAAAGATTCTCCCTCTGAGATTCTTTAAGTGAATAGATGCACGCGCTTGAATGTATGAATCGTTAGTTCAACCAACGCACAAACTCAACTACGTATTTACAAAAATTGGTAACTTTTTTTTTTTTACCTCGAAAAGTGTTGTCATTTTGTTAGCGACCAGCTTGAACTCTCTTAAAAAGAGCTTGGATAAAACTCAAAGAAAAATCATGCATGCATACATACATCCATACATAGAAACGCGCATGGTCTAGTGGTTAGGATCGTTATTTCAATTCTCAGACCGTCAGTGCGTTGTGTTCTTGAGGAAAACACTTCAAACGTTACTCCAGTCTACTCAGGTATAAATGGGTTACTATGCAACGGACTACCACCAGGGTATGAGGAGTGGAATGCGAGGAAGCATGTTGTGACCAGCAGCGTATAACAACAACTGTGAGTCATGTCAATGCAGTGAGTAATATAATATATAATATATCATGTGTGTGGTAAAGTCTATTTGCCAACGTAAAGTAGCAGTCCTGCTTAGGACGATGTTACTACTATAGGAAAGTTGGTTATACATCATTAGATGTATACCTGACTTTCCTATATAAAATTATAAATATAACGGAACGCTGAACTCCAGACTATCAACTTAAACAACATTTATTCAGGTGGTAAATATATACATCTTTAGCTCTTGTTTGTTATTACAGCTTCTGTGTGTGTGAGCATGGTTGTTAGGACGTTGGTATGTAGATGTAAGCGAGCTGTCGAGTGTAAGTCCGAAAGATGGAGAGTGACAGCTAAACACGTCCATGCTCTATTGCTGGCCAGCAAGAAAGAGACTGTCTCCAGGCTGGAATGTTGGAGACACTGCTTGACACGTCCATGCTCATGGCCGGCCGACCGAGAAAGAGATAGAATAGAAGCGGGAACGCTTGCTTGTTTAATTCCACGCATGCGTGAGACTACGCATGCGCACGGCGTTACTACACTACCGTTTAGCCCCAGGCAAACATTTCTTCCAGTTGGCTATCGACACTTCATTTGTGTCCGTATACTGTGAGCAAGGTAGCTAATGCTCCCCCACTTTCAGCCTTAAGCGATACATGCAGACCAATGGTTTCTGGGTTATTTCCCTTCCTCGGCGCAGGACAGTCGCTGGCTAGAGATGGTAGCGACTCACCTCTCTCACAGTATATACTTTTAAAGTGACACACAGTCATTGATCTCGTAGAAAGAAAAGCAATTAGTTTTAAATCTCTGAGCGAGAAATATGTAGTAACAATACTGGAAAGTGAAGTCGCTACCATTTCTAGTCAGAGATTGCCCTGCACCAAGGAAGAGAAGTAACCCAGAAACCATTGGTCTGCATGTATCGGTAAGGCTGAAGGGGGGATTGTCAGCACCCTTGCTCACAGTATACGGACACAAATGATGTGTTGGTTGCCAACTGGAAAAGATGTTTGCCTGGGGTTAAACGGTAGTAACATCGTCCTAAGCAGGACTGCCACTTTACGTTGGCAAATAGACTTTACTATCCAGTACGGTTACTACATATTTCTCGCTCAGTGATTTAAAACTAATTGTTTTCCTCTACACATATGTGTGTGTATATATATATATATATATATATATATGCATATAATGCGATGAGTATCTAGGGATAAATTATCGAGGCAGGTACCGTAGGAGCTCTCAGGTATAGTCCCGGTATACTGCGGGTAGTATATGCAACTGCATATCCTCTATGCAGCAGAAACACGTGTCGGTCATTTTAACCGATTAGTTCATTGAAAACCTGAAATGAGCGACATTATTGATCACAAAATAGTGTTAAATAATTACAGTATTGTGTGATGGATTTACTTGGCGATACTCACCCCCAAACCCGACGCCCTGTCCCAGTGTCACGAATCAATGTTACAAATCTCACAAAGACGATGGTAGGGTATTGTTGCAGTATTTAGCTTTGTTCTTCTGAGATCTGCGATCAAATTTCACAAGAGCTGACTTAAAATAAGTACCAGATATATACTAATGTCAATTTAATCGACCCAATATATCGCCGACGAATCTCTCTTGTAAATATCAATAGAAGGAATCAATACTCGTAAGTAGGGCAGCGAGTTGGCCGAGGGACTGTAAAGCGCTGGACTGAGCGTTTGGCGGTTATAAGTTCCCTCTTTCTAGTTTCGGATATGAAAACCGCCAGCGTCGATCTTTTTTTGTCGTCTTTTATTACACAGAGATCCCTAAATGAGTTCATGGCAGTCAGTGACCTCCATTCTATTGACATTTACTCCAACATTGACCTTGTTTCTTTTTAAGAAATCAATTTTATATATTGATGGTGGTTAGGTGGCGAGCTGTCAGAATTGTTAGCGGCATTTCGTCCGTCTTTACTCTCTGATTTCAAATTCTGCCGAGGTTGACTTAGTATTACATCGTTTTGTAGTCAATAAAATAAGTACCAGTTGATTACTGGGGTCGATGTAATCCACTGAACCTCAGCTCCCCAAATTTTAGGCCTTGTGTCTATAGTAGAAACGATATATTAATGGTCGTAAAAAAAAAGTTATACTTTGATATTTAATCTCGACGTCAAATTTTTTTCGAGAGAGACCTGCAGCTTAAACGAAATAAATCTTTATATACTAATGGTTTCAAATTTTGGCACAAGGCTAGCAACTTTGGGAGGTGCAAGTAAGTCGATTACATCGACCCCCAGTGATCAACTGGTACTTATTTTATCGATTCCTAAAGGATGAAAGGCTAAGTCAATATCGATAGAATTTAAACTCAAAACGTAAAGACATACGTAATGCTGCTATGTCTTTCATCCAGTGTGCTAGCGATTCTTTATGTAATAATAGTTGCAATAAATGTTGGTTGGTTGGTTGGTTGACTGATTGCTCCAGTCACGCTTTGTAATAAAGAGAGAGAGAGAAAGAGAGAGAAAGAGAGAGAGAGAAAGAGAGAGAGAGAGAGAGAAAGAGAGAGAGAGAATTGAAGAGAGGCAAGATGAGTGCCTTGTTTCCGTTATTAAAACATGAGAAATTTTAAAGCGTTCCTTTACTTTGTTCGAAGACTTATTGTAGTTGTTAACATTGTTATGAGTGGTGGATTGAAAGAAATGATAGAGCATTGGTCAAATGCCTATTGATACTGTTTCTCAATATGGGGCCCGTAAAAAGAATTCCAGGATTCGGCAAGAAAATGTGTCTTTAGTAAAACTTTTGTTAGATCGAATTTATAAAACAAATATTATTCACCATTTCGAAAGTAATGTGTTAATACACATACTAATTTTTCTCTCCAAAACTATTCTAATTTCATTTAATGTTTTTATCAAAAGTAGATCGACAGTTGTTGTCCGTGAAATATAGGAGAGCGTTTCACGATATTCTGAAAAACTGTATAAAGTTATTATGGAAATATAACTAGCATAGCAAGTGTTTTGATTTGAAAAACGAAAGCTATTGCAGCATGGAAGACAGAAGTTAGTTATCCAGAAAAACAGTAAGACCGCCAACTTCACAGCAAACCTGTGCCTCCTCACCTAACTTTATTTCCTCATAACATCCAGAAATGAAATTTTTTAATGAAATTTTCTACAAATATGCTTCGGATAGTGTAGATTCCGATTATATCCGAAATTATTGTGAAAGATTTTATCCAGGAGTGGGGAGAGGAGTTTCGGAAAATTCACACGAGTTGGCTTTGTTTCCTTATAACTTACAGAAAAATGGGTATTTTTAAAGAAATTTTCTACAAATACCTCGTAAACTGTTGTAGATTAGAATTATACCAGAATTTCGGAAAATTATCAAACTTTGAACACCTGTAACATTTTTGCTAAATTTTTCTGGAATAAATGAATAACAAATTCGGATTCAGCGTCAAAAATTACATCAATATAAAACATTAAAAAAATTTTCTAAAGATAATTGTAAACAGTAACGAAAACCACAATGATCCGATATCTGAGATGTGTGTCAGTATATAAGGGTACAAGCCAACCTTTTTTTTTCTCTGTGTGTTTCATATTAAATTCCAATATAATCGTAGTCTACACCATCTGAAAGGTATTTGAAGAAAATTTCGTTAAAAAATATCCATTGTTCTTAAAGTTATGAGGAAACAAAGTTGACTCGTGTGAATTTTCCGGAAAACCTCTCCCCACCCACGGAAAAATATTTTCCCAAATTTCAATATAATCGGAATATACACCATCTGAAGCATATTTGTAGACAATTTCATTAAAAAAATATCCATTTTCAGGAAGTTATCAGGAAACAAAGTTCGGGGTGGGGGGCAACTCCCTCGTGTAAGTATGCCTTCTTCACTTAAACATTTATTTGTAATATAGGGTCAAAATTTTCGTCGCTCGATACTGCAACTTGTTGTTCCCTGACAAAAAATTTTGCAATATAATTTTTGAAAGGTTCTGCGCCAAAATAAGTTGGGGAATTGCGATCTTACGTTTATTTTTATTACGTTTCTCTGGTTTTTAGTTCAAATCCTATTGAGGTTAACGATGCCTTTCATCTTTCCAGTTTTGGTAAAACCTGTTTGCTACAGGGGGCAAAATAATCTTATATGCCCCTACCCCCAAATCTTGAGGCCTTGTGTTCATATTCCAGCGATTATCGTTTTAAGGCGGCGTTCTGGCAGAATGGTTAGCACGCTGCATTTTCGTCTGTCGCTACATTCTGAGTTCAAACTCCGCCGAAGTCGACTTTGCCTTTTATCCTTTTGTGGTCGATAAAATAAGTACCAGTTGAGGACTGAGGTCGATGTAATCGATTTACTCCAGCCCACAAAATTGCTGGTCTTGTGCCGTTATTAGAAAGTAATTCAAGATGGCACTTTTGGGCCTACTGTAGGCAACATGTGCTTTTTGTGGGGTCTGGAGGCGACAATCAGAAGGGCTGCCCCGGGCGGCACACACTTTAGCTACACTAACGGCTGGCAGAATCATTAGAGCGTCAGGTAAAATACTTTGCAATATTTGTTTCGAATTTTTACACTGAGTTCAAATCGCACCAAAGTTTATTTTGCCTTTCATACCCCTGGAGCTGATAAAATAGAGTACCAGTGGAGTTGAATTAATTGACTAACCTCCTCCCTTAAAAATTACTGGTTTTGTGCCTCAATCAAAAATTAGAAAGGTGACGAGATGGCAGAAGTTTTAGAGTATATAAAAATAAATATCGTGAAGTATATTTGCTCCCTAAATGTGGCTGACCCATAGGGGACGATGCTACTGATGTTTATAGCCCCAGGAAGACATCTCCTCCAGGTGGCTAATGACACACTGTCGGCTGGAGATGTCTTCCCGGGGCTATAAACAACAGTAACATCGTCCTCTTTGGGTCTGCCACATTTAGGGGGCAAATATACTTCACTATTCCGGGCTGCTACTGTTTACATCTCGCTCAGAGATTTGTTATTGCATAAAAATAAATACTTTGCAGAATTTGTTGCGATTCTTAACGTTCTGAGTTTAAAATCTCGCAGAGGCCAACTGTGCTTTTCATCCCTCTCGTAATCGATAAAATAAAACACCATTCAAGTACTGGAGTCCTTGTAATCAACTACCCGTGTCCTCAAAAGAAAATTACTGGCCTTGAACTTTAATCAATAACTTTTATAATAATGTGGTTTGGTGAAATGCTATTTCAGAAAAACGCATGGATATCACAGAATCATATTTCAGCATTTCTAAAATCTTTCTAATTTTGATACAAGGTCTGCTGTTTTGAGGGGAAGTTGGGGACTGTTGACTGCATTCAACTGGTGCTTATTTTTCGGACCCCGAAAGGACGAAAGCCAAAGTTAACTTTAGCGGAATTTGAACTCAGAACGTAAAGGGCTAAAAGCAAATACTACTATACAGTTTTGTCCGACATGCTAACGATTCTGTCGGCTCTTCGTTTTTTTTTCCCGCATCTCCTAATTATTAGCGCTTTATTCCTGCTCAAAAGTAAAGTGCTGTCTTGAGCCTGAGAACTCATAGGGTCGGTTACACGGTTTCCAAGGCGTACAAGTGTCCGAGATCACGAAATTCTCTGTAACTGTGACGCTAGTTTGTTAACTTTAAAAATATAAATTTTTCTCTACAACACTAAGAGTAAAAGATGTTTTATATGACACATTCTACCAGTATCCCAAGTTTGAAAGTGTTTCGTTAAGAAAACAAGTGGTGTCCACCAAATCAGAAAGATCCTAGGGTTATTCGTTTACAGATGGATGGACTATAGCAACGTGAAATGAAGTGTTTTGTTCAAGAACGCAACACATCGCCCGGCCCGGAAATCGAGACCTCCATCGTGCGATTTTGACCACGCATCTTCACCTGTTCAAAAGCAAACCGTTATTCAAAATACTCTACGGTTCCACTGCATTCGTATCTAAACCACCTTCAACTGTGGCTGTTCTCTCTTACATGTGTTCTCTTCTATCACAAACAATGAACAGGCGTTAAAAGCATGTAAACTACAACCTACGTACACGTCTGTATTTGTATGTTGTCCACATTCTGTTGTTATTTCTTCTACATCTCACACATAGTTCACTCTTCTTTCTTCTCTCTACAATCATTTCTTCTTCTTTCTGGCACTCGGCCCGTTTCAATAGTATTTCCTCGCCTATTTACGTCACTCCCCGAAATTTAATGAGATCAATGAACTTCACCTTCCTTCGTTTTCCAGTATCATTGTGTGTGTGTGTGACTGTGTGTAAATGTGGATGTGTGGGTGAAGTGGTGCGTGTTTGTGTGTGCAGGTGTGGATGTGGTGTGTGTGAGTCTGTGTTTATCAGTGTGCGTGCGTGTGTGTGTATGTATATATATATATATATATATATATATATATATATATATATATATATATATATATATGTGTGTGTGTGTGTGTGTGTGTGTGTATCACATAATCTGACCCTTCAAAAGTTCTGGACCTAGACCGTTGCTCTTTAACCATTATACAGAAAGTGTAATAGAAAGGGATGAAGATTTTTTTGTTAATTCCTTGACAAATGTACTAAATAATGTGTCACTCCATTATATTTAGAAACAAACTTTGTTAATTTAAAACAAAACTGTTTTGTTCTCGACAACAAATCAAGAGGAATATGAAAATATGTTTACTAACAATTTAAGAAACGTTGATGACACCTTAGGGTTCAATCAACACCCTAAATGAAATAAAAAAATAACCCTGCAAAGGTACCTACTTTTTGCCTATTTTAATAAACAGGTGTTATATTTCTAAAACGAATGTTTAGAATTACCGGAGAAAGAAGGATAACTTCATTGTGCCTGGGGAGGGTCAAAGTGCCCTAATATAACACACGCGCCAGTTCAATTTTCATTCATTTATTTATTCCTTCTATCTGTTCCAGAAATCTTTTTCGTCGTCGCAAACGAAAATTCCTTTCAGCATACCAATTCACAGAAGGAATCTTACAAACCAGATACAAAAACGAAGGATAACTACAGAAACGTATAGAGATGGAATGTGTCGACGTTTCGCCTTAGAC
The DNA here is from genome assembly GCF_046866305.1 of Octopus bimaculoides. Classification (NCBI taxonomy): domain Eukaryota; kingdom Metazoa; phylum Mollusca; class Cephalopoda; order Octopoda; family Octopodidae; genus Octopus; species Octopus bimaculoides. The sequence goes on along the minus strand of NC_142935.1, from coordinate 2,217,924 downwards.
TAGAAGCATATCAACGTAGGTGTGCTCTACCGATTTTAGTTTCCCCATAACTTACAGAATAATAGAGATCTTTAGTGAAATGTTCTACAAATACCCTTCAGCTGATTTAGATCAGAGGTTCTCAAATTTTGCCCCCCCCCCCATGACCACATAATACCCTCAGCGCCCCCCCCCTATTTTTATGTATATGTAAATATTTCATATTTTACTAACTTATATATATACTATGAATCATTTGATATTTAATATAATATTATATAATTTGTATGCAATACTATAATAATATTATAATAAATTCATAGCATCCCCCAATTCATTGCCTTCCTCCCCAGCGTCTCCTTTTTCTCTACCACCCCTACCACCCCCTTAGGCACCAGCGCCCACCTGGACCGTCTCAACGCCCACCGGGGGCGGGGGCGCCCACTTTGAGAACCTATGGTTTAAATTATGATTTTATCAGAATTCAAAGTAAAAAAAAAAAAGAAAAATGGTGGGCTCGCACTTACCATATAACATACTGATACATAACAATTTTTTTCACAATTTCAAGTTTCATTTTGTGTGTGTGTGTGTGTGTGTGTGTGTGTGTGTGTGTGTGTGTGTGTATGTGTATTATCCGAAGTATACAGCATTATATATCCATCACGGCTGATCTTATCAATCGTTTTCGCGCTAGGGATACAACGGAGTGTTAGCTAACAGTTCAATTATATAACCTTACGCTCATCAGAGGTAGCCGATATGGAATGAAATATGATGGCCCATTTCATTCCATATCGGCTACCTCTGATGAGCGTAGGGTTATATAGACGGATTGTAACCTAACACTCCATTGTAACTCTCGCACGAAACCGATTGGTAAGATCAGCTGCGATGGATATTTAATACTATACACTTCGGATAATATACCCACTCTATTGATAGATATACAAGTGCATCTTTTTCCTAACTTATGGACTTTTAGACGATTTACGTAATAGTCAATTCAAATAACCAATCTATTCAAATAATAAAATTAACGGACAACAGGAGGACGTGCACAAGGAATGTATTAGTTTGACGCTCAATAAAAAGTGACAGTTTGATGTTTCGAGCATTACTCATCGTCGGAAAGGAGAAAGGGAAAAGTCCAAAGAATGAAAAGCAATCGCCAACAGCTCGCGTGTGTAGTTACATAACGTACGTTAGTATATATGAGTGCTCGCTCGCTAATTATTTTCTACATTAAATTCTGATACACTCGGAATCTGCCCTATCGGAAAGGTATCTGTAAAAAACTTAATTAGAAAATATCCAATTTTCTGAAAGTTATGAGGAAACAAATTCGGATGAGGGGCTCGACTATGTAGGTATGCCAGACTAGATACTAACTTCCTTAATCAACAGTTAATTTGGTACATTAAGTAATTAAATGATAGTAGTTTCTCATTGAGAAGCCAGCAAGTTTGAGAGGAAGGAATCAGCCGATAGCTTGCTACCTTCATTACTTGACAGGTAAATAAATTTTACCAGAACGAGACAATTGAGTACAGCAGTTTGGGCGCAAACGATTTGGCATAGCTCACTGGACATTCAGTCTGTTTTAGTGACAGTATGAGAAAGTGGCATCATGTACATAAAGCGAAATATACTGAGAGAGAGAGAGAGAGAGAGAGAGAGAGAGAGAGAGAGAGAGAGAGTGTGAGAGAGAGAGAGAGAGAGAGAGAGAGAGAGAGAGAGAGAGTGAGAGAGAAAGAGAGAGAGAAATTAAAATATCTGATGTCAAATAAGCCAGTATCGACAGCGACACCAGATAAGCGGTGCTCAAACAGCTGTGCCAAAATGTCTCATATCCAAATCTTATCGATCTTGGAGAGATGAAAGGCGAAAGTATAATAGAATGACCTTTGACTGATTTTGCTGTAACAGAAGGTAAATGTTTCTAAAAGAAAGATTGAAGGATTTCTTCTTTTTACAAAAAGTACCCTAATATTAATTAGTAAAATACATACAAGACTAGAAATTAGTAGACGATGGGGTGAGACATTTCACTGTTAACTTGTTTTATCAACCCCCCCCCCCAGGAGGATTTGAATGCAGAACATAAAGAACGGGGAGTACATCCTGCGAAGCATTTTGTCCAACGCCATAGCGATTCTGAATTTGGTATGACTAATTTTTTTATGTACTACCTTTGCACTTAAAATTACCAACCAGTGGGGAAGGTTCTGTGTAGTGAGTTGATATGCTAGAAAAAGTAGCTAAATCTCTCTCAAACCACTCCCTACCATTCAAAAACAGAAAAAATGAATAAGAAAAAAAGGAAGTACATTTTGGGAAATCTATTTCTAAATTTATTATGTTTGAAAAGAGAAAATGACGATGGGATGGTTACGGATGGAATGTCATTAATCATAGACCTACCCGGACTACCAGCTACACCTTTGTGTTGTTGTTTTTTTCTATATCGTGTGTCGTTGTTTCGATAGAATTCGATTCCATACAGCTTCCAATAGGACCTGGGGTTGGCACCACTGGTTTCACAGTAACACGAGCGTTTGGACAATACTTTAGGGGGTTACTCGATCATTGGTGGATGTCCCCAAACCCCGTTCTTTATTTTCTCGAGGTTAGTATCTTTCCCTGACGGTCGCAGAAGTTTGAGATATTCACCTAACCCACATTCTAACCTCAGAATCTAAAACCTAATCCCTAACCTTTACATTCTAACTCCATTCCTTATCCTAAAATCTAAGTCTTAATCCTAATCTCTGATCATAACCCTATTTGAACCCCAAATTTTAATTAATAATACCATAAATTGTTTTAAATTTTATTGAATATTAATGTATAATCTTTAGTGTATGCGTAAAAACAAAATGAATCTGACCGTCAAATTGTTTTTTGAAACAGTACTAGCTAGTAGCTTATTATATTGATTGAACGATGCAAGGTGCAGTCGACCTTGCGGAGATTTGAACTCAGAGCGTAAAGGGACGTAACTAAAACGCTGCAAAGTAATTTGATCCGATGTTTTATCGATTTTGACAATCCGCTTCACAAGCTGTTTAAATCATTTGCGTTCATCAACTCGATTATAAAAAGAAAGACAAATGCAGGACGCTGTCAGTATATATACATACATACATACATACATAATATAAATAATATATATATATATATATATATATATATATATATATATATATATATATATATATATATATATATATATATATGTGTGTGTGTGTGTGTGTGTGTGTGTGTGTGTGTGTGTGTGTGTGTGTGTGTGTGTATGCATATATGAGTACAGGACGTCACCAACAGTAAACAACATGAAATACGAAAACAAATGAGTTCAATACGCAAACAACGAGAGAAACAAGTGGGAAACAGGACAAGTAACATAAAGAACGACCCTTCATCAGTTGTCGGCTATCCACCTACTCCTCATTTCGAGCACTGGACAACAAAAGATACATACATACATACAGACAGACAGACAGACATACGTACCGTATTTACTCGTGTATAAGTCGCACTATTTTACATTTGGTTTTAACAGAAAATATCTGGGATGTCACTTATACAAGGGGCAAAGCTGAGAGCAAGTTGAAGGGATAATTTGCACAAACATTTAACACAAAATTGAGGGTGCGGCTTATACACGAGTACATACGGCGTGCTTGCATGTATGCAAGTGTGTATGTGTGTGTCATAGACAGAAAGTGACAAAAATGACTCTTGGGCCGAGAGTTTGTGCATGGAACTTCCCAGGATCTGCTATGTGATTTGTCTTTGACCCACTTTTGTAAACTTCTGCCGATTAAAAATTATAAAAAAAAGTATTCTCTTCTCCTGAGTTCTGTTTCTCCTGTTTGATCCACCAACATTTCAAGAGGATGAAGCCACAGTCATCGAATCTTTAAAATAACAAAAGGTTTACATCTCATAAAATAGTTCAAGAAAATTGACAGCCGAATTTCCCAAAATAATGGCAGCATATAGGAATTCCGAATGCAAAAGTAACATTACCTGACCAAAAAATCGATATAAGAACTGCTTGAACAAATCTCAATAGAGATATATGATTTAGGGCAATTGGGAATACGATGTATGGAATCAAAATTATGGCAGTCTTTTAGCAGGAACTGCAGCAGACGAATAATCAGATCTTGAAACTCTCGTGGGAAATGCAAGAATTTTTGTATTTCTCTGAAACCAAAATCTGTGGTACCACTTGCCAGTGATGCTAGCTAGTTCGATCTCAAGGGTGACATGTCTGATGGAGAATTTACCGATGTAACTAAATAGTTTTAATATTGATGTGTCACTGAGCTGTGCCGTTGTACACATTCAGTTATTTTTAGAGAAAGGTTAAAATTTCAAAACTAGTATTAAGAAGGCCATCAGCCCATTGAGTTTTCACGTTTACTGATATGTATAAAGACACTGAATTAAAAGAAGAATTTGTCGACATGGAGAGAAAAGCTAGGAAGATAATGGCTATGCATGGGTGTCTTCATACTAGAAGTAACGAGGAAGAGGATTACTCGGAATAGAGGGCTGTGCTATGAAGAAGATCAAGTCTTTGCAAGTCTATCTGAGGAATAGTGATGGAAGAATGACGAAAGAATGTTGCAGGTTGCGCTGAGTAAGAAGGGGATCAGTGACAATGGCGAGACCCTCTAGGAGTATGATATGAGGACTATTAGAGAAAAGATCCTCAACTGGAAAGGCAAAGTCTTACATGGAAAGTTTTTTTTCCAGAAATCATCGGATGAAGCTGAGGAAGAATCTTAGAGACACCAGCGTAGCTAGAGTGTGTGCCGCCCGGGGTGGCCCTTCCGTTTGCCGCCCATGGACCCCACAAAAGACACAAACACATATTGCCTACAGCAGACCCAAAAGTGCCGCCCCTACGACTTCTCCTAGCTACGCTAGAGCCTTGAGACGGTTAAGATATGGTTTTTTTAAAGGAGACAAAAGCAGGCGCGGACCCAGGACATTTTCGAAGGGAGAACACAAGTTCAGAAGGGCTCAGCTATTCAATCAAATTACAAGTAAATAACATTATTTAGAAGGGCGCACTTTCCCCCTTGAAATGGTGGTGGAGGGCACGTGCCTCTCAGCCCCGCATCCTTGATAGGATTTACAGGACTGCAGCATTGATAGGACTGCACCGTCATCCTTTCCCTTTTCTTTTATCTTTTACTTGTTTCAGTCATTGGACTGCGGCCATGCTGGAGCACCGCCTTGAAGAATTTTAAAGTCAAATGGATCAACCCCAGCGCTTATTTTTTTAATGCTTGGTACTTATTCTATTGGTCTCCTTTGCCGAACCTCTTAGTTACAAGGACGTAAACACACCAACACCGTTTCGGTGTGAGGGGTGGGATGGAGACACAAAGACACACGCACGCACGCACACACACACACACGCACGATGGGCTTCTCTCAGTTTCCGTCCACCAAATGCACTCAGAATACTTTGGTCGGCCCGGGGCTGTAGTAGGAGACACTTGCCCAAGGTACCATGCAGTGGGACTGAACCCATAACCCTGTACTCGAGAAGCAAGCTTCTTACCACGCCTGCGCCTTGTGTAAATCATGTGACAAATTATCTGAGAAAGGCATATAATTAGTGGATGCTCGTCTGGTACTTATTTCATCAACCCCGAAAGAATGAAAGGCAAAATCGACCTCGACCTTAAAAATCGTAAAGATGGACAAAATGCTGCTAAGCAATAATTGTCGGAGCCCTGGGAACAGTGAGTAAAAATCTTGAGAAGTACATGGACCAAATAGGGGCTGCAGTAAGGGTGGAGCACTTGCAGAAAACATCACTGCTTAGAACCGCTCGAATACTCCGAGTGGTGCTCGAAAAATAAGGGGTGTTACCTTAGTTCACTGGTAGTGAACAGCTGACACCGCAGTAACTCTCCAGCGTTAGAAGCTGTGCAAAGGCAATGATAATAATTTCATTTATTTGCCACAAGAGCGAAAGATGAGGGAGACAATACAAACACAGAGATAAAGTGTTGGGGTTTTACATAGAATGAAATAATAAAAATAAAAAAAAGAAAAATGAGAGAAAGTAAGTCTACACGGCATAGACTGAAGAAGAAGGGACATAGGCATAGTATACAAAGGTTAAAAAGAAAAAAAGGCAGCGGCGGTGAGGATGATAGAGATGTGGCCCGCCTGATGCAGGAAGGCCTCTAGAGATAATCGAGGAACCCCACTGTCCGAGATTTCCCTGAAATCCCAGTGCCCTCTCCAAAATAACGATAATGGGCAAATTTTGGCACTGGGTCAGCTGTTTTTGAGGGTATAGGGAAGTCGATTACATTGATCTCGAATACTTGACCCGTATTTATTTTTATTGATTCCAAGAGGATGAAACGCGAAGTCGACCACGGCGGCATTTGAACTCATCATAAAGTTGAATGACACCTCGACTTAAAACTGATGCCAAAATGTGCTGCCCATATTTCAATCGTATGTTCAGGTGAGTCTTAAACTAATCAGCTGTTTGAAGTGCAAATTAACTATCGACATCTCATGTAAAATTTCTTTAATACTGTTTCAAAAAAAGATTATTTCATTGATTGATATAAATTTTAAAATAAACTAATTACAACCAAATGAAATTAAGAAACTGCAATTAAGAAACTGCAATCTAACGTAGAAGTCACACCTTTAAATTTGTTTTTATCTACGCGTTACAATATTTTCGTGATGTTTGTTTTCACCTGAGCCCAAGTTATTCATATTCATCGCTGTCTCCAGCTGTTCTAGATTGTCAAATAATTTGCAATACTCATCGTGTAAATCATAAATAAAAAATATATTTGATTGAATTTGATTTGTCTGCAATATTGTTTTTTAATATATTGATTTCTTAAACAGTCACAAGACGTCGAATTTATAAGGGTTAGCCATAGAAAATTCTAACAGTCATGTCTTTTCCACAGGAGACACTTTTAATTAAAGCTAAAGAAGTTTTGTACGTTTGAGTCAAGATTTCAAATTTCAAATAAGTTTAAAGAATTTTATTTAGAACCACTTTATATTTTGATTTCAGTTGAAGAAAAAGAGAAAAAGGGAAAATAGTGTTCTCGTGTTAATCGGAGAATTTCACCATTTTCGTACAGAAACAAAAACATATTTTAATTTCTTTTCATTTAAAAAAAATAACTTTTTCTAAGTGCGCACGTAATGCAGAAATCTCTTAAGACGTATGTGAATGTTCGCCGTTATCTTCTGTGTCAAAATAAAACGGACAAAATGCTATTTCGAAGTGTTTGTAGTAAACAAGAGAGAACGAGTAAAAGAAAGAAAAAGGATTTGATACTTAAATGGGAAGGGGTTAGAGAGAGAAGGGGGAGATTTTCATTAAGCAATCGCACACGTAATGAGAGAAAGCGCACACATACATCCCTACATGCACACATACACACACACGCATTCACACGTATATTCACACGCGCGCGCGCACACACTCATTCAATTTTCATATCCTCCCCTTCTTCCAGCTCTTCCTTCTCCTCGTACCCTCCCGCCACCGCTATCTTCGTTTTTCTCCTCCCCTTCACTGTTAATTCACAGAAATGTTACGTACGAGCTTTGAAGTGGTGGCGGGTGGAGAAATCAACACCAACGAAACAAAACAGAAAAGAAAAATGCTTTCTTTTTTTTTTCAGCTGTAATTCTTCAAATAGAAAGTTCATCAATTTGATATTTGTAAACACATTGGAATATAAATACATAGACATTTAAAAAAATAATAATATAATATATTGTTGATAGCAAGTTGAAGCGGCGGAAACTAGCGGAATTAGCCGAACGTTAGTTGGGTGATGGCGTCGTTTGGTGGTGGTCCTTATGAACGACCAACGCTAAAACTCCATTGACACGGGATCTCGGGAGAAAGCTGGTGTCATGTCGTGACTAATCTCACCACATTCATATTACACGGATTGCCATCTTAAGGGTAAGAACACACAAAGGATTTCTAGTCGGTTTTCTGTGACGTTCAGGCCAAATGTTTTAACTCCAATCTCCAAATGTTGTTGTTTTTTGGGAAACCTCTTCTTTACGTTTCAGGTTTTCACTCTCAAAGAACCCCGAGACACCACTTCGTTCCTGCCTTCAGCTTTTTATTCTGATTCCGATATTTGATTTGTTTAGTTTGTTTTTGGTCATTTTTGGCAATTAGCCCATACTGTGCAATCGTTTACAACAGACAGACAGACAGGGGGGCACGGAGCTGTTAAATCCGACCACACACACAAATACATACACACACACACGTATATATATATATATATATATATATATATACACAGAGACATACATGCACACACACACACGCACCCTGTACATACATGCTCACACACGTATATATACTTGCACACATACACAAACACACAAATACGCATACAGACTTGCACACACACGCACACACACACCCTACGCATCCTGGAAACGGGTAGATTACGCGTTCTATAAATAATATTAGAGGAATATATA